>NC_051080.1:23406261-23598972 GCF_004664715.2 Peromyscus leucopus
GTTCTGCCTGCATGTATGCCTACAGACTAGAAGAGGGCATCAGATCTCATTACAGATGGTTGTGAGCCATCATGTGGTTGCTGGGAATTGAACTGTGGACCTCCAGAAGAGCAGCCAGTGCTCTTAACCACTGAGCCATTTCTCCAGCCCCCAGCATTCTTACATTTCTTAATTCAAATGTCTGTTTGGAATATGTGAGAAAAGGGAGGAAAGTCAGAGGAGTGGGAACAAAAGGAGAGAAATTGCCATCCAGGACATCGATATCTTTTTCAGTCGGGGGCTGCAAGAGCATCTTCTCATCCCCAGGATACCAAAGGGAGATAATCTGCAGAGTTGGGGAGAGGGCTATGACTTATTCCTTACAGCAAATGCCACACCTGTGTTGCAAGCCCATCTAATCTTCCAGCTCTTTTATCCATCCCCAAGCTACCTCATTAGAGAAGTTTTGCTGTCAGACTCCAGGATCCATTTTCAGCTGCACAGACCAGACGATGCTATGCATGGAAGGATGGCTTAACCCTAGCTCTGGCACCATGCTTCTATTTCTGTACAAAACACCAGCTCAACAGAAAGTTGCTGTCCATCATGCTGTGGGACAGGGACAGAGGTGGGGGTTGTCAGGATGACCACTAAGATGCATTCTGAAATAGTCTTGGGTCACATTTTCCTCTGTCAACTCAGCTTCGTTTCCAACAGACACTCAAGGCATCATTTGAAGCCAGTCCTACTTTCTGTCTGGCCCTCTCCTTTCTGTCTGGCCCACTGAAGTATACACATGGTGGGGATTACACAATGCTTCATCTTGGCAGGCAACCTCTAGCCATAATCTCCAGAAACACATTTTCTTGATAACTATCAAAAATCATGACAGTGCAACTGTCTATTCTGTAAACACTACAACTGCCTAATATTTTTTGGAGTCTTGCCTGTTGTTGGCAGCATGCTGTCTCCCTCTGTCTCTCAGACAGCCATACTTACAGAGTTGATAGCATGGAGGGCTGAAAATTTGTTCATACATCACAAATTTGGTCAGTAGGCGTTGAACCCTGATTTGGTATTTACTACTATGTGCGGGACAAAGGACTGTCATGAATAAATATACTCGCAAGCTAATACTGCTACCAAAAGCCTCGTTGGTGCAGTGTTCCAACTAAGCCTGGAGGACACTCCAGTAGGGGAACATGAATTGGATGAGAAGGCAGAAGCCCAAGTCAACGTGAATTGTGTCAGTTTCTTTTCAGGCCTCTCCTATGAGGGAATTACATCACACATGCCATATGTATTTCTGAGCAAACACATGTTCATTTTTGTGTTAATAACACACACACACACACACACACACACACACACACACACACACACACACACACACCACATTGGTTCATATGATTGCCGGATCCAGGCAGAATTCATCTTCTAGTCTTGTGATGATATCATCCTTGACATACATATATTTATGTTGTGTTTTCAATTTCTTGACTGGGCAATTTGGGGTTAATCTTATGCCCTCACAGCTTTGGTTTCTCCCATCGTAATTAGGATACTTGTATGTGATAAGTACCTTATAGGATCCTAATGGACAATATATGTGTGTGTGTGTGTGTGTGTGTGTGTGTGTGTGTGTGTGTGTGTGTGTAAAGTATCTAGGAGCTCAATAAAAATGTATTATTTTTTTAAAAAGAAATCTCCATAAATGGTTTCAATTTTTTCCATATTCTCACTGTAATGTATAACACTTAAAATTTTAATGTGTGGTTGAAATTTTACACTTAGAATGAATTAGCTGAGCTGTCTAGATGATCAAGTTTTATAGTTATCCAAAGCACCACAGTCAGGAACTAGCTGGACATATACACATCTTCTTTTCTCCATTCAGCCCATCAGGGAGCTGATGCTGGCCATGGCAATGTCTCAGGGCTTTTCTGCAGCTTTGAAAAACTGGACTAAACAGAACATAGTAACAATTATTTCCTTTAGAAGGAACAGAAGCCTCTGGTCACCATGGTCCCATTACTCTCTATACCTTGCTAAGCACGAGTCTGAGAATAAAGCTTGTTGGCCCATACATCTACAATGCTTGGTGGGCATGTCTATTGTTGAAGTTTCTCTTCTGTATTTTGGATTACTTCTGAATGCCTGTCTCTTAAAACTCTATGGTCATCTGACCTGGATTCCCCAGTAGCTGAGAGACCATAGGCCCTTCCCATCTGAATGTGTTACCTTGTCTGAAGGTACTTTATCCTGGAAAGCATGTCAAGATGTCCTGCAGAGTACTGCTCAATCACATCTTTCACATCATAAGGCCTCAAAGTCTCCTTGAATTTTTTTTTATACAGACGGAATTGTAGAATTCTGTAAGGCAAAGGCATTTGTTCACCATGGGCAGACAGTGAAGGACACCAAAATGCACATCCAGCAAACACCAGAGGCAGCGGGAGAGAAGAAGGAAGGGAAAGCTCCTGGATGGCAGAGTGCTGGCCTTGGGTTCTGGTTCTGTCCCTTTGCATCGATTAGGCTGGCTACGGCCACTCCTTCAATCATTTGAATAATTACAAAATTGAAGTAATGGCAACTTTTGAACAGCTGTTGAACATTCATCACATAAGCGACACTAAGCGCCATGCTTTATGACCGGTCTTCTAATCAATTTGCAGAAGAACAGTCACGGCTCTGAGAATGCCATGTCTCCTAGGTCAGGATGTCAGAGCTGGACCAGAGCCAGGCATGCGTGTCAACAAAGCTCTTGGTGGCTGTCACTGCCACACTGCTTTTAATGGCTGATGCTTGTCCTTTTCAATAGCTGCTTGTTAAATTTCTCAATTCAATTGTGTCAGAATAACTGACAGAAATGACTTAGGAAGGAATGGTTTATTTTCACTCCTAGTTTTATGTGAATGTTTGGTGGGGAAGGTGTAGAGGAGGAAACAGATCTAACTGGTACCATCCAGAGCCTAAGGTGGCTGCGTCACATCACAGACCAGACAACAAAGAGCTCCAGACGGAGCATGGGTAAATCTATAAATCTTGAGGTGGCATCCCTATACTATTGTCTTAACTTTTCCTGTTTAGGCCCATGCCAACCTTCAAAACAGTATCATTTGCTGGGGATCAAGTCTGCAAATGCCTGCACATTCTACTTTCAAGTCATAACAGTACCTAAGCATAGTATTCTATGTCCCAACACTTAAGAGTGGAGACAGAAGGGTCAAGAGTTCAAGGTCATCCTCAACTATATAGTGAGGTTGAGGTTAATTGGGGTGCACGAGACACAGTCTCAAAATCCACAAACAAACAAAGGAACAAACCAAATCAAACCAGAACAATAGTTTCTAATTCTTTTGCTTTGGCCTCCTTAGAAAGGCTCTGTTCTGTGGATTTGTACAGGTTCATTATAACATGGGGACACCTTCACGTCCCCTTTCCTGAAAATCAGTAATGCCACTCTTAAAAGCTCCAAGGGCAATTCACCACCTGTGTCCTATGGAGATGAAGTTGGGGCCCGGTAATGTATGTGTGTGTGTGTGTGTGGGGGGGGGGGTGTCATTACCTGACAGCTCGGATGGCAGCCTTTAGGGTGGGGATCATGTCTTCAATGAGGAAGTCATTCCCATAGCCCCTGTCTTCTGCCATGGGATCGCCTGTCCCAGCATCTGTGAGGGGGACATATATGTTAATTTAGTCCACCACAAATGGAAAATAACAGAGACCACCGTGGAACCAGAATCTCCAGTATGTATATTAGTCACCCCCCATCTTTGTTCCCACACTGTGGTCCTTAGTTGTGACACCATTTATCCATCCTTAGCATCCCCACTGTGTGGTACAGAAGTTTGAGTAGGTCAGAACTCAGGAGTGGCGGAGAATTCTAGCAGGTAATTCTGGTGAGCTCTGTAGTTGCAGGTGATCACATGAGCGGCAAAAAACACAGGTGTGGTCCTCTGACTCGGACATATCTGAGTTAGAATTCTTGTCCTGTCAGCATCCCTGCTTGTGACCTTATGAGGTCACTTTCTGAGCCTTCTACACCTTGGAGGTTTTAGAGAGGAAGTGAAATATGATGAATGTCAAGGTTTGGTGGCTTCAGCCATTGAGGACAATATTGTCCTCCTCGTTTTCTCTTCTGTTAAGTGACAGAAATACCTGAGGCCATTGCTCCTCTAGCACTTAACACACAGGGTATTTTTTTCTGATCCCTCTTCTCCATCCCTGGGGGTGCTGCTGTGCCTCTTTCCAGAAGGCTCTGCACCTGCCTCTCTGCATTCTTCTAGTTGCCTTCATCATGGCTTCCCTTTCCAGCCACAGTGCAGGTCCTAAGGCTCCTTGGAAAGGTTTGAGCTGGAGCGCGGTGGTGATTCTAGCCTAGCTCACTGGGAAGTGTCCTCACTGATGAGTCACGGACTATGTCACTGATGCATCCAGCCGATGAGACACAAATCAAGGGAGGCGTGAAGTTGGTGGAAGGAGGGATGAGAGAGACTGCTTTGTGGAGGCAGGAGCTCTTCAGAGGAGAGAAGGAAAGGTGAGGAAGGAGAAGGGAGGGCCGGGAGAAGACATGGAGAAGCTGAGAGAGCAGGACATTACCTTCAGAACTCTGCCAGAAAGCGTAGGCTTTCATGCGGAAGGCGGTGCGGAAGCGCTCTTTATTGTTTAAGCCAACGGGCTTTGGTTCTTTAGAAGGGCTTTCTTCTATGGCATCTACATTCAGAGGGGTAAATAGCTTTCCTTTAGTATTGCTACCACGAGGATTAGAAAGGCGAACCCGATCCAAGAGACCCAGCTTTTGGCTACAAAATAAGCAAAAGTGAACAATTTTCCTCCTTCAGTGCAGGTTCTCGTAACTTCCCAGCCCTCCGTAAAGACTCACATTCTCTCCTGAGGATGCAGGGGAACTGTGCGCCTAGGGAGCTAACCTGCTGCAGCAGACTGGTTGGGATGGGGGTGAGGAGTGGCTCACATCTTAATTCTAGCTCAGAATTTTTTACTGCTTGTGACATCTTGAGCAAATTTCCAATGTCCCAAGAGTTTCCCCTGTGCTTCTATGGAACCTAAACCAGGGGCAAGATATACAGTGCTATCCTTTACCACAGTAGTTTCAAAGGCCTGCAGGGAACCAATCTAAAAACAACACTGTAGTTGGGTAGGGGGAGTAAAGTGAGAGTAGGGGTACGTTCACTTACTGAGAGTATGTTTTCCTAATTGTTTACTGGTTATTTTTATTAGTCTTTATAATACCTAATTGATTAAACCTTATCTTAGTATGCATGTATAAGAAAAAGACACAGCATCTATAGGGTTCAATATTTTCTGCAGTTTCTTAAAATAGACAAAATTGAGCTACTAATGCATAGTCATAAACAACAAAATTTCTTCTTTCTTCATGCTCTTCTCTATATCAATAACTTTCCTTTTCTCCTTACCATACCATGTTATTCAAATAGCGATGGGCACAGACAAATTCTCATCACACACCAATCATACATAAGAGAATGGCATAAACTACATAAAGCAGGAACTTTCAACCTGCTTTCCACAGACAGATTCCTCTGATAGAACCTAGTGGGTTCATGAGCTTTGGTGGGAAAATTACACCTTTAAATTACTAAATTCCAATCAAAATTTAGCACCCTTTTCCATTATGAATGTAGGCAACAATCTCATCCCTGATCCAATATTGTGACAGCATTCAACCTGACACCAGGTATGTATGCCATCAAGCGCACTACAGAGAAGCTCTTGATTCCATTTCAACACTGCATTTCATAAGCATTGTTTCAATACAATCTTTCGTTCCTAACTATCCATTACATTAAATATTTAACATGGATTTATGTTGTGTGTGGGTGTGCAAGCATGTGTGCCGCTGTGTACACATGGAGGTCTGTGGATAACTGGAAGGAATTAGCTCTCTCTTTCCACCACATAGGCTCTGGAGATCAAACGCAGGTCATCAGGCTTGTTGGCATGTGCCTTTACCTGCTGAGCCATCTCGCCATCTGTAGCATATGTTCTGCTCTACATCCCACTCCCCAAGATGCGTTAAGTTCTCTTGCTTGCCAGTGCCCTTTCTTGCCATCTCAGTCAACCTCATGATTACATGCCATTTAAAATTACGGCTAAAGATGCCCTCTTGGAAATTCAGTACTCTATTCCTCCAAAGACATGGGTTTTTACTCTGTTTGATATTTGACACACTTTACGAAGACTGTGCATTTCTACCTCAGTTTGTGCCACAGAGTCACAGAGTAGGAACAGCCTCTGCTTGGCACTTCTGGATAGCTAGCATACTTCAGGTATGAATTTTAAAACAAAACTAGGCTGTGTGGAGATATCTTGATAATCCATGTGATGGACCCAGGACACATAACTTCATTTTTCTGGTTGCCAGATTCCTTACGTGCAAGATGGTGACCTTATACGTACATTCACAGGGCTTATTATATGTTAAATGTGATGATGCATGGAAAGTGCTTATCCCCATCTACGATACAGGAAGCCTCCACTAAGCTCTGGCTGTCATCACTATCTTGGAAAATAATCCTCTTCCCGTAGAAGCAGGAGAAGGCTGATGACATGTGTGGAAAGGATCAATGTAATTCCCGGGGGCATAAAGGCAGGGTTTTGTGTTTCAGTTTAAAAAAAAAATGTATAAAATGGGATGAGCTTAGGGGATTTATATAGCATTTTGTATTTACTTAATGCTTGCCTCAAAACTCATTCTGCCTGGGTAAAAGCTAAAATGTGAATATCCTAATTACAGATAAACTAAATAAGGACAAAATTAATGACAGCCACTTTGTCCTGCCTTGAAATTTCAGCATGACCTCTGAACATCAGAAGGATAATGAGAAGACCCTCTTACTCAAGTTCTGAGATTTAGGATTCATTTTCCTGGAATTCAGATGCTTCACTGCTAATCTTAAGAGTCTGAATTGCTTTGGCTACGTTTCATTTAACAGCCCACTGGTCACAGATTACACTTTAGACTGTCTTAGGAATCCAGATACATTGGCACAGAAGCCTCAGCCCCCACACCTAAGAGGCTTACAGAATTCTTCCTCCAGCAAAGTGGATGCTCAGCTTACTTCTTAATTGGGCTGCCTGAAATCCAAGACCCCAAAGGATAATGAAATGCAAGCCAAAGTTGGTGACTGAAACTCAAAACTCATCTCTGTCCTCCTCCATATGGACTCCCAGTGCATAATGCAGGCCCTGTTATTAGAGGACAGTGGAGAAGCTGCTGACAGCAGTTTCCCCTGGAAAGCAAGAGTCCCCGACTTATTAAGTGCAGACAAATAATATCCACACTTGGATTTGAAAAACTGAAAATAGATGAACTGGGGATGGAAAAGTAAAACCAATATTGTTGTCTCTTGGCAGACACACGCCCTGGGTTCCTACTTCCGATCATAGCATCCAAGGAACTCTAACCATGTTCAATGCTACAAAGTTATCTGACATTCAGATCCTTGATGTGCTCTGATGTCTACCTGAAGAACCTCTATCTCTTCTTACTTCTGAATTACCACTTCTCTTGTCTGAAACTTTGCCTGGTGCCTGAGCATTAGCTTCCAGCATAACATTTCCGCACATCCAGATGTTCAAAGTAACATCCACCATTCAATATTCCCTTAGCATGCGCCAAGATTTTTTTCAGCCATGGTGTTTGGCCACTATCATTATAAATTGGACTCACTGTTGACTCTTCTACTAAATAAGATGTTCTTAGATGTCATTGGCAGCATCTATAGACAGTTCAATTAAATAACAACAATTTGGAAAACTCTACTGGCTTCTTGTGGATAGAGGCAAAGGACACAGAGCAAGATAAGATAAACTAGGAGGCAAGCTTTGGGGCTGAGACAACCTTGTTCAATCGCAAACACGATATCAGCAAGTGCTGGCATGTCACTAGTACTAAAAGCATGAATGAAGGAATGAATAAAGAATTGATTTTCTTGCTACTATCATACATACAGCTTCAGTAGAATGAGGGTGTGCTACATTATGGAAGGAGGGCAGACTTCAGAATGACAGAAACCAGTTCAAATCTGTTCATCAGTTACTAGTTCAACTTGCGTAAGCCATTAGCTCAGTGAACCATGTTCATCTGTAAAATGAAGCTAATATTTTTTTTCTAAATCAGAAAAAAATGTGTTCAATACCTTGTGAGTTCTAGGCTCCTGATACCTTTCTGAGTATACAATAGTGACTAGCCTGAACATGGAGGTGGTTCCGATCTGGTTATGACAGATCAAGAAAACATGTCATAAACTGCTTGTATTATTAGAATGAATTAGAGGAAAACAAGAATAAAACTGAGAGATTGATAAGAAAGGCACTGAAACCTTACAGGCAGGAGATGATGATGGTATAGACAGGGTGCTCATAGTGGGAGGGAGAGAGAGCTTGGACGCCATGTGGAGAAGAACTAGCAATCATCTTTCCTGGTGGGTTCTGGACAGGTGTGAGGGGGAACCATTCATGATATCTAAATGTACATGTGGGAGAATGATGATGGTCATTTTAAAGCAGGGCATGATTTGGCTGCTGAGAAGAAATACAAAACAGAGTTTCACATGTGCTCTAGATTTACGACTTCTGACAGATGCAGATTGGGATTGTGTCTATCTTATTTGTTGTTATATCTCCAGATGCTAAAATGGTTCCTGGTACATAAGACAATCTTTTTATTCACTGGATAAGTGAATAAATAGATTGATAATGGGTAGATGGATATTCTGTCAACCAAAGGAGAGTTTTTGCAAAACATTCATTATGCGTGGTATGTGTGCACATATATATTTGTGTGTTACGTGCACATACATACAAGTATGTATATGTGCGTACAGAGGCCAGAAATCAAGGCTGAGTGTCTTCATCAGTTACACTCTACATTTTATTTCTTTTCTTTTTCTTCCTTCCTTCATTTCCCCCTTTTTTCTTTAAGACAAAGTATGCAAGTGAAGAGCAAATGCTTTCCTGTGTTGGTCCCTTAATAATCTGTTTCTCCACATGGCTGCTTTAGTGCATGAGTAGTATGCCACTTACTAGGCACTGACCCCTAGTGAGCACAGGCTCCTCAGCTGCAACAGACTCATCCCAACCAAGCCTGGAAGGTCAGTACTAGTAAGATTCTCACTTCATTGGCAATTACATAGAGACACAGGGAGGTCATGTTGGGGTGCTTGGAGTCATACAGAACCCAAGAAAGGAAGTCAGTTCTAACTCCCATGACTATTGCCTAATTCTACTACCTGGAAAGACAAAGGGCTACAGATCTGAAGGGATCCAGGCAGATGGATTCAAAATCTAGCCACTGTGTGGTTCTCTGTTGCTGTTTTTTAATCTTACTAAGCTTCAGGATCTTCATCAGTATGTGGTTACAATGAATACCTCAAGTCTCATACCTTGATTCTGATAGCTTCCTACCATGTACAATCGCATGACATTTGCTTTTGTAGAAGGAAAAAGTGGGCCCACATCTCCCTAGGGAACTGAGTTGGCGTGGGATACTTCAAAACATATTCAAACCTGCCTGCTAAAATAACTCTTACTGTTAATGACAAATTATTTAAGTTCTGATCATCAGCACTCCTTCTGATATTCATTTTCCTGTAAGAAAGCAGACTGTGGGAGATGGGGCAATCCAATTCTCTAATTAGCAGCTATTGTATTGTCGACAGCTCCCCTAGCTGTCGTGAGCAAAGACTGTCAGTCAAACAGCCAGTCAGAATACCCTCATGCTCCTGCCAGACGTCGTGAACTGTCCACGGGTGTATTTAAAAAACTACATGACAAGGCTCGGGCTCAGCCAGGGCTGTTTGAGATAGTTTATATCGTAAGCCATGACTCATAGAGGTGCTGATGAGGCAAGGCTATGATTGGGCTAAAACTAATGACTGGGATTATCCCAGGAACAGCCTCTCAGGCCATATAAGCAAGCTGCTTGACCTCCCCTGAGCGAGTCACTAGGAGTAAGTCTCTGGGGGCTGGCTCCCCTGCTGATGCTACATTTGGTCCCATTTAGGGCTTTTTGTTGTGGGCCGAGCTGGTCCCCCAGAGAAGGATACAGCAGACAGTGGGGGGGGGGTAATCATGGCCCAGGCAGCAGGAAGATGGTGTTCAAAGCACCACAGGCTGAGAAAGCAGCAAGGCAGTGAGGAGAGGACTCACAGCTGAAGAGGGCACAGATGGTTTTGAGAGCAACCAGTGCAAGAAGGAAAGCTGCTGGAATAGAGGCCAGTGAGAGGGAGAGAGAGAGAGGGAGGGAGGAGGAGAGAGAGAGAGAGAGAGAGAGAGAGAGAGAGAGAGAGAGAGAGAGAGAGACAGAGAGAGAGAGAGACAGAGAGAGAGAGGGAGAGAGAGAGAGGGAGGGAGGGAGGGAGGGAGAGAGAGAGAGAGAGAGAGAGAGAGAGAGAGAGAGAGAGAGAGAGAGAGAGAGAGAGAGAAGCAGAGAAATGAAAAAGATTAAAGCTGTGAAGAGGCAGAGAAGGAAAACTGCCGGTCCTGGTCAAACAGACACCTCTAAGGCTGAGATGAGTAACACTGGCTGCTGTCAATGCCAAAGAATCCCCATAGCTAGCCCTTCCTGGAAGCTTCAACATCAACTATACTGAGGGGATGAAGAATATTAACTTCCTAGGATCACACAGGAGTGGAGACACTTGTGGGACCCAATGGTCCCAATACTCCAGGGCTCATGAATCTGCAACATTAGAGGGCTCCACCTGTAGCTACTCACATCTGCCTGCTGTTCAATGCTCATTGATGCCAAACACCAAATACCCAGGGAAACAAGAGACACCAAAGACTAATGTAGAGCTTCTCCATCACTGGCCACAGTTTCTGAGTAGAGGAAAAGGGTCTTATCCAGATGATTGCAACAGAAGTTTGAATTGTTTTCCCCTCCAAATAAGTTGAAGACCTAAACTATGCCTTGGAGTGTGACTTTTACAGATGTAACCAAGCTAAAGTCATACTAGAATAGGGCAGACCCTTGATCCAATGAGTAGTATTTTTATAATAAAAGGAGGGATTTGACATAGATATACTCAGAAAGAAAAAGGCCATTTGAAGGTAGAGGCATGGATTGGAATGATGGCAAACTAAGGATTGCCAATGACCACCAGGAGGAGACAAGGGCATCCTCAAAAGTCTTTGAAGGGAGCATAGTCCAGGTGACATCTTAATGTCAGACTTCCAGCCTCTTGAACCTCTTGAACCATGGTAAATTTCAGTTGTTTTAAATCATCCAGTCATTCAGTTCATGGTAATTTGTTATGGCTAGCTGAGGACACTAATATTATCTATCAATGGTAGTTGAATGGCTGAATAATATAGCCTTCAGACTTGTGGAACCAGGAGAGCTGTGCCAATTCTTCTGTCTTAAGGAATGAGGAGATCGTGGGGGGAGATGCTATGTGAGGTATGTTTAGGGAGGAACTTCCTTTTTCACATTTTCACAGACATAAAAATGGGGTTCCCATACTCTTTGAAGAACACAGAAGAATACACTAGCTGTCAGTGAGTCTGTTAACATGGGAGAAGGGAAGTCACCCACTTGGATTGTAAGTGTGAATGGATATTGTCCAACATTGCTTGATGGAGTAGGTGGCATTTTATAATCAGTATCCACATGTGGTCTTTCTCCAGCTTTCCTTGTATCATGGTGTCACAAAGGCCATGTCACACACACACCCCTGCTGTGGTGGATGGGACAGTGTCTAGTCTATCCTGATGTTGCTCTCAAAGCCAGACTTGGTGGGGAGTATTATGAAATGTCAAGCCCTGGGCCAGCACTGCAAATAAAATCTATTTTTTGATTCCTCTCCAACACCTATGTAACCAACCTAATCATAACCCAGTGTAAAAGGTGTGTTATAAATAGCCATGATATCCCAATTATTTATTAGGGAAAATAGAGGCAAAGCCTTTACAACATGCCAGGGATCACTCAGGATATACAACTTTGGCCCAAACTTCATTTCAGCATCTCTATTATTCTGCAGCTTGGGCCAGTGTTGTAGGTCTGGACAGCAGGAGAAAATACTAATTGTATGGGGTCATACTCAAACCTCTTGTTTTGTACTGAGTAGCAATTTTCTCATCAGTAAAATTAGGGGATTGGGTTAACTGCTTATCAAAATTCCTTGTCCCCCTTCACAATCACTGATTCTAGGGTCTGGAAGGACTTTATTGCCAACAGCACGCATGACTGTGAGATGAATTTCATGTGGTGATGTCAGAGGGAGAGATAAAGAATGAATGGCAGCCCTGGGCTCCATGTTCTTCTTTTGCACAGTGGGTTCTGGCTCCGTGTCTTTTCTGGCCTCTCTAGCCTCCTCTTCTGGCAAGGACTTCAGCTCTTTGAGCCAAGACAGGGTAGAGGAAAGAAAACAAGCAAAGAGACACCTGCGGTGACCAAGGAAGCCACTGCAAGGATTAGCACTGTGCTTGGGACCAGGACCTTTGGACCCAGACTGGCTGGATCCAAGCCCTTCTGTGTGTCTTTCTATTTACAGATACTGTGCAAAGTTCTTATCTCTTTGAATCTCAGTTATTATGTATAAAATGTGGATTCAAAATAGTATTTAGATCATAGGGTGGCTGTGAGGTTTGATGTACACAGAGACAGACCTGGCAGACAATATTCACTCTTTGTAAGTTACTGTCATTACTTTAAATCCTTTGATCCAAAGAATAATTTGCTAAATGAGAAAGACATAATCACAAGGCAAGAGAAAAGGAAGGTGTCTGGGATGACGTTTTCGGCTCTTCAAAGACAAATACACATTCTGAAGTGTGTTATTCAGAGTCAATTGTTTGAAAATACAACTTGAACAATTGGGTTCAAGCAAGCAGTTGTCAACACAGATATCTGTTTTTAGACTTTAAAAATCCTAGTTTCCATCACAAAGACACCCTAATTACCAGCAGGATGCTTGATGCCTATATACTGAATACTTACAACTGATGGTGAAATTGGTGTCCAGAACATGAAATCCTACTCTATCCCAACACTCTGTATAATACATGAGGTTTACTATGGCTTAATGTTGATGTTCCTTGGTGCAATATTATTACTAAGACTGTGAAATTAATGGATGGACTTTATGACTATCACAAACAACAGCTGTTTTTGTCTACTTGCTGTTGCATTTACCATTCATGTAAGGAGGAAGTACCTAATTACACTCAGGAACTTATTAGCCTCTATTATTCTCTCACTTCACTCAAGTGAATGCAATGGAGTTTGTTACTCACAGTACTTATTTCACTCTAACATGTAGAAGATACCACAAGGGTTGGCCAGCATTAGTCTCTATTCCTTAAGGAAAGAAACTGTCTGAGGCATGAATATATGACCAAATTGGGTCGATATGTAGGGTCCTCTGTGTTTTTCAAACTGCTGGCTCATGAATATTAATTCTACAGAGGAAAGAAGAAAATGTATTTTATTTTGGGTTTACTAGCATACACAGATTAATCAATACATGGAAAGTCAGCTATGAGAGTGAACTCATCATGGAATGAATAGAGATAAAAGATGAAATAGAAAAATCCAGAAAGTCTCAATCCTTGCTCCCAGGGGCTTCTGACTCTTTTAATCGATACATCAGCTATTACATTTATTTTATAAGGTAAAGTAGTGTAAATTGACTTCATGATATTTGTATAATATAGACTTTGTCCATTCATTCATCCACCCACTATACATCCATTCATCCATTCACCATTCATCCATCCCCCATCCATCTATCTACCCATTGGTCCATTAACTTATCCATTTTCCATCCACTTACTCATCCATCTACCCATACTCTATCTACCCACTTTCACTGTGTATGTACACAAAACTAACCAGGTTTTCAGGTTAGGTTTAGGTGCCTCAGAGGTATCCAGTCTACCAGATAAAGCAGCTGAGAGACAAGTATATCAGGTAATCATCAGTACTGTGAAGGACACATAAGCAGGATCAAAGGGAAAGAGACTGATGAGGCAAGAGTGAAGAGTCAGAAAAAGTCACTTTTGGCGGGGGACATCAGGCAGAATCCCAAGAGAAGTAGGCAAGAGAGCCATATGAAGTCATACATGAAGAGATTTTTTTTTTTGGTTTTTCTGTGTAGGGTTTCTCTGTGTAGTTTTGCACCTTTCCTGGAACTCACTTGGTAGCCCAGGCTGGCCTCGAACTCACAAAGATCTGCCTGGCTCTGCCTCCTGAGTGCTGGGATTAAAAGCGTGCGCCACCACCGCCCGGATTCATGAAGAGATTTTGGCTGAAGGAGACTGCTCTAAGACAAGATCATATGTGTGCTGGGTTAAATGAGCTCACTTTGTACTCATGAACACTGAGGGCATTAATTACCCACATTTTAGGAGATTCCTCCCTAACAGAGTGGAAGGAGGATGAAACCCCTACTCTGGCTATTTCTGTGTTGATGGCATTGTAAGTGAGCATTTTAGATCAACTCTTTGAAAGTGGCATGGAGATAAAGTTGGTTATTATTTATACACTCAGCAAATATTTATGGGGTACATTTATATTTCAGGCATAAATTTAGCTTCAATACTAATGTGTGTGCATGTATTTGTAACATAATGTATATATGCATTCATATATGCTTTATTAAAAAGTTTTGAATCCTAACCAAGGTCATCACAATGGATATACTCAAACCAGGTGAGAAGAGATGGGAGGAGCCAACTGCTTCCATTTATATAAGATTGTACAGCATGGCATATCAAGTGTTCATCTCCCTGTGAGCCTATCTTTTTGTTTTGGTTAATCACAGGATCATACACACCAAGAAAGAAGTGCACCATTATCAGAGCCAACTGTTCAGTCAACTATATAAATTCAGCTGGGCTTATGTTCCACAAGCAAGTCCACATGAACCAAAACAGTTAAGAAAGTCCTAAGTAAACAATTATGTTGTAAGCAAGCAAGAACTTGAGTTCCCACAAATAAGCTCACTATCTGACTAAATGATTCCATTTTCTTACACTCAAGACTGCATCTGGATCTGGAAAGAAACAGGAAACATAACTGTTTCCTCGTGTTGTCGAACAAACAAAACTGTGGGCTGTGTGTTCTAGGAGGAGGCAATAAGATGAGCTTCAGATTCCACTCTGACTATATGGAGATAATAAGGTGAGACTGGAATGTTTGTTGATTGGCAGCCTATTGAAGAAGCTAATCATAAGGTAGCCAATGAAGAGGAGCAAGTTTTCATTTAAAGCACCTGCTTCTTGTTGAGTATTCTGTTGTCACCTTGTTCCCTTCTTTCTTAGGGGAAGGAACTGAGTTCATCCTTCCTCAAGATCTCTAGGCTGTGTACTTTTACTTGCTCCTATCATCTCCCTCACCAATCTGTCAGCCCTACCTGACTACTGTCCAAATACTGGATAAAGAGGATTGAGCGGCTTCTATAACCAGCTTTGATCTTCTCTGAGAAGGGAGAACCAGCAAATATCTAAGTCTAACCCTAAAAAAATCAGGGAATAGCTTTTCCTTTGCACCTTGGCAGAGTGGGGGGGAGGTTCTTAAAAAGGCACAAATATTTTGGGAGCCATATTTCAGAGAATCTCTTTTCCATACCCAGAGAAACACCACTAGAAAAGTTTCAAATGAACTTATTTGATCCTCAATTAAACCAGAAGCAGAAAATCCAATTTGGAATAATGTACAGTAGTCCCAACTATGGTTTCAGTTACCTACAGTTAACTATAGTTCAAAAATGCTACATGGAAAGTTCCAGAAAACACTTCATAAGTTTAAATCAAGTACTGCTCTGAGTAGTGTGTTGTCATCTCTTATCATCTCACTATTTTTTCAAAGTGAATCATCTTGCTTTATAACCTAGAACAGGGTCCAGATGTTGGGTACCTTCTACAGAGGGGTAAGAAGTTGAGAAAAGTAGCCATACACAACCCTGAGCTTCTTTTTGCCTCTGCAGCAGCCCACAATGCACATGGCTTATTGGAAAGCCTCATGGTTATAGGGATCTGTGTTTGCTTTCTAAAGTGCCATCTGTGATGTGAGCCCAAGAAGCAAATGAAGAAAAGTAAAATGGCAAACATTTTAAAAATATGTGCATTGATGTTTTGCCTTCATGTATGTCTGTGGGAAGGTGTCAGATCTTGGAGTTAATGATAGTTGCTAGCTGACCTTTGGGTTTTGGGAAATGAACACGGGTCCCCTGGAAGAGCAGTCAGTGCTCTTGACCACTGAGCCATCTCTCCAGCCCCAGTGGCAAATATTTTCACATTTAGATCTGACTTTGATTGGGTTTTGCTACCTAGTTCTTGTATCATTCTGGAGAACAGCTAAACTTTTTTGAGCCCCTGACTCCTTGTTCACAAAGGACAATAATTGGGCTTATCTCATGTGGTGATTGTAAGGATCAAGTGAGATAACCTGCTCAGAGCCTAGCTCTGAGGAGACAGACATTCACTACGTAGCTGTTGCTATAATTCATACTAAGTTGTCCTTCAATTCACATGAAAAGGTCAGAGGAATCAATGTTCGGCAACAGAGTGAGCACCAAAGACTAGCTTGTGACCAACATGGCTATCTAGCAGCTTCCACCATGTAGAACTGAACCCTCCCTGAAAACAACGGTGAAAGGAGGGACTTCATAATCAGAAATGTACCTGGCTGCTGCTTCCAGTTGTTCTTTCCTATAAAAGGGGGAGAAAAAGAAAAAAAAAAGTAAATAGCATGACGTGGTTGCATCTTGCCCCAAAGTTTGCTTCAATGATTCACTTGGAAGGTAGATCAGGGCAGTTGAAATAAAGAAACATTCTAGAACAAGCTGGTGGGTGTGGAAGGGAACCAAAGCATGAGGCAGGCTTTGCCATGTGCCCCAAGCCCCTGCTGCCACCATTTGGTCCTGTGTTCCTAAGTTTATCTTAACTGCTCATTCATCAAGAAAATGGGTGAGGGCCTACTCAACCTCAGGATTCACAGCTCGATGCAGAAGGTTTGTTTTGTGGCAGAGACAGATCAGGAAATCAGGACTGCCATTGAGGTTGCTGTACTCCAATCCCGCTCTGCCATCATGGCCAACAGGGTTACCACCATGTATGTTGACTGGATAGTAAATTGTTTCATGTCTCTTCTCTTATCACATATTATTTTAAGCGCTATTTATGGATTTGTCAATTAAGCCTTATAACAACTCTAAGAAGTAAATACTATCATCATACCATTTTTCTGTTGAGAAAGCCGAGGGACAAAGAAGTTAAATAAATTGCCTAAGGTCTCAGACACAAAGCAGTAGAGCTCAGATCCCAACCCAGGCACTGTGTCTCCAGGGCATGCCCTGTAGTGATGGGACTAGCTGAACATGCTGGCCACATATTCACTATTCTGAGCCTTTGCACAGCTCTGCCTAGAATTCTCTACCCATTTGCTCTACTTGGAGCATTCTTGTTCATCCATCAATTGCCCCAGGCTGGACCTCAATCCAGACAGGGTGTTCTAGCTCTGGGGTCACCCACAGTGGATTTCTCTGGCTATAATTTCAGAGCTCAGTAGCTTTCTTTCCCCTTTCGTTTTAATCAGCTTTCATACATCTCACCAGTGCAGACTTCATAACCTTCCATGAATCAGATATCAAGACAGATACTGTCATACACTTACTCAGTTTCACCCTTATGATACCAACCCCTTCAGAAATGAGCAATGTTTAGATATATCACCCTTGACCTGTGGAATGCAGGTGAGGATGCATCAGAGTATCACATACTTCTCTCTAAAATAGCTGTTTCTTCCCAGATACACAATGGAAGATCAAAAGCTTTGGGCAGAAGAACTGGGTTCCAATCTTTTTTTCCAGCATGTACTTGCTGGATCAAATCAGGTATCATTCTCAGTGTTCTGACGTTTCACTTACAAAAATGGTCACAAGGGATGGAGAAAGAGAGGATCAGGAGAAACCACAAATCAAGACAAGATTCCTTTCTGACATAACAAAATTGTTCTGGAGTTAGTGTGTTGAACGATGCTGAACTTCAAGAATATATTCAGACTTACCACACTGTTCTACCCTCTTATAGGTAGTAATATGTATCTCAATACATATTAAACAATAAAATTATTGTTTAAAAAGTATATAAAAGGAAAAAAATCCTTTGGGAAGCAGGTGGGGACACATTAGCGTACCTGCTTTTCCTCTGTTACTAGCATATGGTGTGGGTTGGCATTCAGGGACATTCTTTTCCCAAAGGACTGTCTCGTTTCAGAGTGGTTGCTAAGTGAGTTTCTCTAGTGACTTTGTACTTTTGTCCTTGAAAAACAAAACAAGAAAGAAATGTTCCCTCTTAGTCTAAAAGCCATTCCCACATCACAGCAGCTGTCTGCAGCACAATGTAGCCCTCAAGTGTCTGACAGCCAGGACAATGTTGTATTTATAATAAATCAACCAAAAAGAATAGGCCCATTGCCAAGGCCTTGGGATGCACAGCTAATAAAAATCATCTTGGCTCTACATTCGGTCTGGGTCCACATGTTCTTGGTTCTGAGTCCAAGGTCATTCTGTTTTCTTAAAGGGAGAGATACTGGCCCATTCTAGGAAGGCTCTGATTTATGCTATCCCAGCCCCTAATCAATAATAGCAGTAAGAGAGTTCTAGAAACACAATTAGCAACATCCGAGCAAGTAAGTTTAATTAAGTTAGAAGATACAGTGAGTAACCCAAACTTAGTCCTTTATTTAATTATTCATCTATTGCCTCTTACCTCTTCCACAAGTCATCAGTCCCCCTTATCTTTCTCAGAGCCTCTCTCTCTTCTCCTGTCTTAGTGCTTCTACCTTGGCTCCTACCATCAGACTTTCCTGAGAAGTGAAAGCCCAGTGAAGGTGAGGTAGGAAAGGTTTTCTGGGACTGGGCTTGCAATTCTCCAAGGTCATGGTCAGGCTCCATATTTCCATGTTAGTTATGATCAATGATTGTAAAGTTTTTAAATTAAGCAATGAGTCCATAAATCCAGAACCCTTCTATTTCCTTAAATCTTTTTAAATTGATTGATTGATGTGTGTGTGTGTGTGTGTGTGTGTGTGTGTGTGTGTGTGTGTGTGTGCATGCGCATGTACTTGGAGGAGTCAGTTCTTTCCTTCTACATGGGTATTAAACTTAGGTCATTAGGCTTAGTGGTAAGTGCCTTTAGCCACTGAGCCATCTTGTTGGCCAAATTTCCTTAAATCCTTAGCATAATGTAGCGGTGAGTATACAAGGATAAATGGAGGCAGTATTCATAAGTGAGCCACAGATTATCTACTGAGTGTGTGGGAGAGCTGGGTAGGTGTGGAGAGAGCTGCTTACCTACTGTTGTGTTGTATTATGGTTCACTGAAATGGCAGGTACTTGTTTGTGGTCCTTGTACTTGTGAACATGCTTCAGTAAACATAGTTCAGAGCAGACTCTACCCCAGCAATGACCTCACTTTGCCTCTACCTTTTCTCCTAAGTCAAGGGTTCTAGAATTTTAACATGTGTCTATATCCAGAACTCTAGGCTCAAGACCACAGCATCAAAACACTAAAAAAGGAAGAGTCTACTTTAGAATCCAGGCAGTCAGAAAAGCCTGGGCTTCAGAAAACTATCAAAATGTCCAAGAATTCTGAGTCCTAGGTCACTGATTGGTAAGTAGAACTTAGTATCACCAACAATTCATCTTGCTACTCAGTGTTCACCATGAACCATTATGATAAAATGAAACGATGACTCCTGGTCAAGATGGATTTACCACCACATTTCTATCATAATTTCTGAAGGTGTATGTTGGCTTTATACGTTCAAAACAATGTCTCTAACTCTAACATACCCCTGCATTAGTGAACACCGACTTATCTCAAAGGACCCATTAGCATTAAATGAAACACAGATATTTGGAAAGCAGTGGATATCACTGCATGTTAAGTTCCTTTCTCTTCTCCTTATGCTAGCCATGGGAAGAGGCTACCGACCCCCATGGGCATTTAGTTCAATTTTCCAACTCTGAGAACATGAAACACAATTCATGGATTTCCAATGAACTCCTTGGTCATTCTTGCCCTTCTTCCCTTTGTTGAAATGGTCAGTGAATTCAGGCTATGACCAGGTGAATAAATAATCAGTCTGCTGGGATAGCTGACTATACTGGCCTCACTTTCCTCTGTCCTCGGATTCTGTTCATACAGCCATTTCCCAGTGTCATTCTGTTTACCTTTAGTTGCTCACTGGAGCATATTTTAAGATTCATGTTACATAGAGGGCTTTGAGAACTAGTGATGTCTGGCTTTACTTCTGAGGATTTAGACTTAATTAGGCCAAGTATGTCTGAATACCAAGGTTCTGCTGTTTTGTTTGCTTAATTTCCCAGTGATGTTAATATGTGGTCCATATTGGGGACCATTCCCTATTGCCTTGGTAGACACTCTCTAGCAAACCATGAGATCATGACACAAAGAATAGACTGTGGTAAAGAAGGTCAAACATACTCTGAGCACTCAGACAAGTGACTACTTGCCTGAAGAATGGGAAAGAGACAACTGATTCATAAAATCTCCAGGTTGCCACCAGGTCAATCCTATTGGGGTTGGTAGCATAATATCTCCAGGCAGCCTGAGGAGGAAAAAAGAGGAAACAGAATGATGTGGGTATCGCATGAAATGTTCACACAACATCCTATGACATTCAAACAACCTTTAAGCTCTCGACTCTTAAGAATTTGAATGTCCATCTAGTGAGAACTCAGAGAAGCAGAGGCTCTTGCCTTCTAATAGCTTCTTTGGAGAAAAAACTTGACCATTTTAAAGCTATATAAGTGCTGTTGTGAGCTGAGACATGGAGCGACAAAATGGGATAGAGAGAAGATAATAGAAAATCCCTGAAAGAAATGGTGACTATTCTTTCCAGTGAGTTCCTTGGGACTGTTTGGTCAATTATATACGAAAATAAAGTCTTTGGTGCTACTTTGGAGTATAAGAGAGACTGGGATCTGGCTCTCATAGACTAAGATACTCTGATGGTTTGCAGCTTGAGGGCATAAAGGAACAAGTAGAGTTTGAATTTTGAGACTGGCATAGAAACCAGACTGTGTTGGATGCTACCATGCTATATCAGTACCACAGACCCACAGAAGTACCTACTGCCACTGGATACAAGCTCTGGGTGAATGGCAATGTCCTCAACACTCAGGAAGGCATAGTAGGGACACACTAATTTCCTATTTACTATGTCCCCTGCTCTCAACAGCCCATACAATCATGATACAGACTCCCTGTGATTCCTAAGCGGGAGCAGTTACTCCTGTTTTAGCCCTCTTATTACTCTGTCTACAGTTGGGAGAAGTAACCATGATGGACCCTTTTGAGGGTCAGGACAAACTGGTGAAGTATCCAATATTTTGTACACTTTTGCTCTCTCTCTCTCTCTCTCTCTCTCTCTCTCTCTCTCTCTCTCTCTCTCTCTCTCCCTATCTCTATCTATCTATCTATCTATCTATCTATCTATCTATCTATCTATCTATCTATCTATCTCTTTCTCTTTCTCTCCTCATGCGCTCTCTACTGCTGACAAACAGGAGGTGATCACAACACTCCTTGTAACTCACTAAGTACCTGGTTTTTGGTCAGCTGTCTCTTTTTAGTGGGTCACTGGACCAATCCTATGATGGGAAGAAGAATGAAAAGGAGGCTAAGAAAAGTCACAGGCCTAAGCCAAATTCTTCACTCCAAGATTATCAGAAAAAAAAAAAAAAAAGATCAAATGGTTTCACCCATGAGTACTTGAATAGCTTAGAATTTGGGTGGAAAATGGTAAGGCTTTCAACACACATAGATTGGGTAGGCAACCATGATGATGTCTGTAACCACCCACAAAGGAGCAAATGCCAGCTAGTCCTCTCCTGCCTAGGGATGGGCTTTTGTTCTTTCTCTTTGTCTCTGTCTCTCTCTTTCATACACACGCACATACACTTACTCACTCACTCACTCACTCACTCACACTCCTGGACCCATTCTAGTTCACCCCCAAGCATACAGACCTGGATAAGCTCAGCGGCTGGCTTCCTTCTCTTCTCAAAGTGCTTCTGACGGTGCTGTTCCTGTACCTTGAGCGCCAGTCCTGAGCCAAGGATGCCCTGCAAGGAGACATCAAACCTGGGTCAGCTGCCCTGGGCTTTGCACTGCACTCAGCATCCCAGCCTCATTTCTGGGGTAGCAGAGAACGTGTGGTTCAATGACACTCTGGAGCCCAGGTTGGCATTTGAATGTGAAATGTCACCCACAGGTTCATGTGATTGAACCCTTGGCCCTTATCTGATGGTCCTTTAGGAAGGTTGTGGAACCTCAAGGAGCCTTATTGGAGGAATTAAGTCACTGCAGGTGGGTCTAGGTGTTTGTGGTGATATTTTATTTGTGCTGAAATGTGGCGATATTTTATTTGTGTGTTAACAAATAAAGTTTGCCTGGAGATCAGAGGTCATAAACAAAAGTCATGCAGTGGTGGCACATGCCCTTAATCCAGTCGCATGGCAGGCAGTCTCTGTTGTTCAAGAACACAGCCAAGTGTGGTGACACATGCCTTTAATCCCAGTACCAACCATAAAGACCTGGAGGTCTGTATAGACAGGCAGTGATGAGGAAGTGAGGTGGCTGGGTTAAGAGCCAATGAGAAGGCAGAACAGCAAGACGATAAAGGTACAGGTTAGACAGGAAGAAGCTGGTTCTCTTGGGAAGCTACAGCAACATGGTGAGCTAAGATAGTTGGTGGCTATCACTCTGATCTCTACAGCTTTCACTCCTGTATTTGGCTCTGTGTTTTTTATTTAATAAGACTGTTTAGAAATTTGTCTACAGGTGTTCTGTAGCCTGGCCCTATGGCTTGTCCACTCTGCTTCCTGACTCTACATGTGATGTGACCTTGCTTCCTCCTCCTGCCACCACGCCTTTCTGGCCACTATGTACTGTATCCTCTTAAACTGTAAGCCAAAAAGAAATCTTCCTCTACTCACCAGGCATTTTGGTCATAGCAACAAGATGAGGTTTTTGCAGTGGCAATACTAGATGGAGGACAGAAGGGAGGAAACCTTCTTTTTTTCCTCCTAGAGTAGAGTCTGGTTAAGTGAAACTAGCCTGAAGCCAAAAATGTCTGGCTTCCAATCTGATAGCCACAGACCAGCTGTGAGACCCTGTGCAAGGCTCTTATCTGTGCTCTATCTTCTATAAGGTCACTGGATCATAGTACTTACCTCACAATGATCTCAGGAAAAACCTAGATGATAAATAGGAATTGTTCCAGAAAGGGATGCCACATAGAATAGATACCCTGCATATGATAATTGAATTTTAAAATATTTTAGCTGCTTGAATTGCCCCTTGGGACATGTACTATCGGCAGAATGTCCAAGAATTGAATCTACTTTGATTTCCAGGTCAGAGACCCATGTGGACTAAGTAGACAGACTTAGTGGATAGATACATTTAATACGAAAGAGAATTAGAGGTGGTACCACATCCAGCCCATCGTTTGCCATTTTCACGGATGAGCAAACAGGTTTAAGATCGTAGTAAAAGTCCAGTAGCTGATGAAAATACATATAAGTTTGCTAGTAATGGAGAAAGAAATTCTCTAGTAAAGGAATGGGGACGGAGTAGCAGCAGAGGGGTTGTGGTTTAAGAATGCTCTCTTTAAGCTGCGTAACTAGGAGCCAGGCTTTAGAACTGGCCAGGCTTGGGCTTCCTGGGTCCACATCCCAGGAATGTTTACTAACCTTTAAATTGAGCCTCGGTTTTTAACTCATATTATTGGCAGGAAGACCAAATGAGATGATGCAGGTAAAACATTTGGCATGATTTGGAAACACACTGATTCCAGTGTGAGCGAGCCTTCTATTTTTACTCTCATTATACCTCCTTTTGGGGATCTTTCAACATGTCAAGAACTACTCTTGAGAGAAACAAAAAACATTCAAAAATTTAAGGCAGCAAGTGTCAGACCAAAGAAAGGAAATTCAGACGTGAAATACCTGTTTTTTGAAAGGTTTGGGGCATCAACAGATGAAGACAGAACCTTTGGCCCCAAAGGTTTGAGGGCAGGCAGAGATGGAAACCTGTAAACCCACATGGAGTCAGAATGGGAGGGGTCTACTGTCGCTGACTGAAGATGGCAGTACTGGGTCTTTAGAAAACAATGGGGCATGGGGCTGCTTGCCGGTGGTGGTGCATGCCTTTAATCCCAGCACTCGGGAGGCAGAGCCAGGTCGATCTCTGTGAGTTCAAGGCTAGCCTGGTCTACAGAGTGAGATCCAGGACAGGCACCAAAACTACACAGAGAAACCCTGTCTCAAAAAAACAAACAGAAAGAAAGAGAGAGAGAGAAAGAGAGAGAGAGAGAGAAAGAAAGAAAGAAAGAAAGGAAGGAAGGAAGGAAGGAAGGAAGGAAGGAAGGAAGAAAGAAAGAAAGAAAGAAAGAAAGAAAGAAAGAAAGAAAGAAAGAAAGAAAGAAAGAAAGAAAGAAAGAAAGGGGGCATTCGAAGATCACTCCTGGTGGTGCAAGGAAGCAACACAAGCCACTGTAGGGGAGGGGTGAGATACACCATGCCTGAGGTAACAGCTGGTAAAATCCAGGATGTGGATCGAAGGCTACAAAAAGATGAAATTTGAGGCCAGGGATGTGAGCTGGATCTAGGCAGTAAAGGGAACTTCCTGCCACACACTGGAAGAACTTACTGCTGGAAGGGCAAAAAAGGAGACACCGATTAAGGAGAAGGTGGCAGCAATCAGACGTCCTTCCCAGGTTTTAGGTGTCTTGTCTCCATAGCCGATGGTGGCCAGTGTTATCTGAAAAGGAGAAGAGTGCAAAGTGGGTTTCCCCAGGTAGGGGACATCTGTGACAGTCAACTGAGCTCTGTCTCAGCCTGTCTGCCTGCTCAGGTGCTGTTCGTTCTCTCTCTTTCCCTCTCTCTCTCTCTCTCTCTCTCTCTCTCTCTCTCTCTCTCCCTCTCTCTCTCTCTCTCTTTCTCTCTCTCTGTATATACAGTTGCTCCCCTATACTCATTGATTCCACATCTTTGGATTTAACCAACTATGCTTCAAATTTTTTAATAAATTTCACATATTTTGAAAATTTTGAATTTGAAATATTTGAATAAAAAACAAAGGGTAATTTTACAATGAAAATGATACAAATAAGAACTATAGCACACCAACTATTTGCACAGTATTGACATGTCATTAGGCACTAAAAGTAATTTAGAGATGATTTAAATACATAGGAGGATGTGTGTGGCTCATATACAAATGCTACAATGTTTTCTAGAAGGGACAAGCATCTATATATTTTGACATCTTCAGAGAAGTGGGAAAAAATTGAAATCAATTTCCTGTTTACACCAAGGAGTGACTGTAATTGTGAATGTGTGGATTTATGTACAGCCATGTTACAAATTGTATTTGTGAGTGTATTTGTATATATCATCACATGTACATGTCTCTCTGTCCATGTGTCTGTCCTGAGTAGTAGATTCCAGTGTGTGTTTATGTGTTTATTGAGACACAGTTCACAACACCAAGGCCTCTGCAGCCATCTGCCTGCCTTCCAACCTCAAGTGTCTTAAATGAATTATTAAACTAACCTAACTTCTATGGCTCTTGTCTCCTGTTTCTTGCCTAAGTTTTCTCACTTTTTCAAAAAAGACTAACAATAGGTATTTGGGCTCAAAGTACATTAGTAAGTACTGACAACTTAGCATAGTGATGTAGAGCAAATATGATTTCAGTAAGTGCCTGATTTAGCACCTTTGTGTGACTGTGCACTTCTCTATGTGCCTTCGGCTCTGTGTGTCATGCATATATCTGGTACTGTGTTTGGGTACCGTGGCTTGGCTGATGACTGCCCATGACTAACGAGGCCAGGTCCCAGGAAACCATGCAAATAGACTGTTCTGAGCTCTAGTTTCCTCAAGCTCTATACAAAACTGTTCTAGGTACCTTCTTCATCAGTGGAAACTTCTTGTTTCCTCTCTGTAGATCTGATGGTGGAAGTCGTCCACCTTTGGATGCAGAATGAAGCTGACTGAGTGTGCCGATGCTCTGCCTTTCACCTCCCTATGTATCTCTCAGTCAAGTTGCCATACAACCTCCCCAGGGTTGCCTTTCAACAAAGGTGACTCACCAGGCCCCACCACAGGGCATCTGCGTAGGTCTCAAACTCCTCTTTCATCTCCTCTCCTTGTGCGTCCACCTCTGGCACATCCTTCTCCACCAGGTAGACAAGAAATGAAGAAAGGATGAGTGTCAGGAAGCCGATGTACCAGGCAGTGATGAGTTCCTGGAACAGCAAACAGCAGAGGGAATTGGTGGGAAGTCCTCAGATGGAAGCTTGAGCTAGGCAGTCTGGAATTGGAGTCCATGTTTACCAGCTTTCTTTTCTGAGTCTTATCCCTCATCAGTGAAAAACAGGACCAAGATTATGAACATTTCCATCAACTACTAGAATGTTGTAGGAGAAGAGGAAAACTCCATTCTAGGTGACCTGATGTCACAACCCAGGAGGCTTCATGGGAAGGTGAGTGATCAGGAGAAATTGGTTATTGTCAGAGATCAGCTCAGAGTTTGGGAGACTTCATGTGTTACAGAACTGCACCCAGCAGGGCAAAAGCTCAACTCCATGTGCAGATTAGTGGCAAAATGCAGGTAATATGACCCAGAAGACAAAGTCATGGCCAGGGACACATTCCTGCCAACATTTCACTGTATGATCCAAGGGAGAACTACACTTTCTTTTCTCTGTGTAAGATCCTAATTTTCAAAATTAATAAAGAAAAAACAAACAAACAAACAAACAAAAACTAGGTCAATCGAGTCCTGTAGGTGTTCTGGATTCCAACGGTGGAATTCAGACAAACTATTATTATGTTAAATGATCTTGCATATCAGAATATATGAAAAGGAAAACATAAGAGACATATGAGACCTGTGATTTCATGGATACTGTCACACAATAAGATGTAAACAAGGACAAGTGTTAAAAGGAAGCACGATTGTAAGGAGCATAGAGGGGTGGCAAAGACAAGCCCATCCCTGGACTTTCAAAAGCCCTGGATGGATGGAGACGATGATCTCTAGGAGGTCTTTGTTGCTTTAAGTCCTCTGAGGTTCTCACATCAAGGTTTAGCATGGTGGAGCAGATGAGTCACAACAACGGGCGGACATGATCTGGATGTAAAGTTTGTGTTCTTGCTGAGGCATCTCAGAGAGATGTCATTGGCACAGCTGTCCTTCCTGGGGTGGTCCACTGCCAGCCTGCTGCCTTTAGACAGGAGAGTTTCACGGACAGGTTGCCTCTCTTATCACCTTGGCTCACAGAGTCCCTGCTGCCCATACTACCCTGTCTGCAGAGCCAGATGAAGAGCCCCCAGTCATCAACATTCACCCATAACCTTCATTATATTTTCCAGGATCATTTTATCCCACTAGAGACTGTTGTGAACTGAATGGGAACTACCCTTTGTAGTAGGCTTATGTCTGGAACACTTCCTTCCCGGCTGGTGGTGCTAATTTCCATGGTGGAAGCCAGGGAGACTTTTTGGAGGTGGGGCTTAGCTGGTAAAAATAGGTCACTCGGGGTGGGACTTTGACAGTCTTCTTTGGTTCCAAATTCCTGTCTTAATCTCCACTTCCTGGTCTGCTGTGATGTGAATGCCTGCATCACACAGCCCTGCTGCCACAGACTCACGGCTCTGTCAAATCTTCCCCACAACATACTGAAACAGTAAGTCAAAACGCATCTTTCCTTCCTCTCTGTTTTTGTTTTTGGGGGGAGGGCATTGTGTAAGAACAGTGTCAAGGTAACAGCGAGAGTTCAGAGGTGTTTCCTTCGTAGCTTCACTATTTTTTAATTAGTCTGCTTCTCTAACTCTGTTAGGTTTCTCTGCCCATAGTCTTGTCTTCCCCACAGCATCACATGCACACTGCACTCATGTGAGTTCATGCAGGCAGAGCAGGAGGTTCTCCTCTGAGGGTCTGCCCTGAAGGAGATAGGAGAGCAGAAAGAGACTGTGTATTCCTTCCGTGATGGTTGTCTGAACACCTGCCTCTTGCTTTGTAGACTGCAGCTAGGAAGCTCTGTCTCCCAGGCTCCTGCAAGCCAGGCGATTCGCTGGCTGCTTCTTTAGAAACAGCTGCTTGATCACGTGCAGCATGCAGATACGCCAGCTGTGCTGGATTATTAAGAGGGGGTCTAATAGCTGACACTGGGAGTTCAAATGGGCTCTTCAAGGGATCCCTGACTTTATATAATTTTCACCAGCAGCTCTGTGGCAGAGCCTGTTCCCTCACCTGCCAAGGATCCTAGTGGTTAGCCCTGGGACCAAGGGATTGGTGTCCAACCAGTGTCGGGAAGCAACAGAAGCAAATGCTTTCCCATGCTTAGAAATATGCTCTGCAGGATCTGCAAGGCCTTCTTTTCCTGCCTTGGTGACTCAGGGCTCAGTTCCCTGACACATGAGACCTAGCTAGCTTACCTGACACAAGAAGCATAAACCAGCATTACATGCCAGGTTGGTAGGACCCTGGGGTGTATTTGTCCTGGGAGCGGTACTTGGCCTATCCTAACTGTAGGATCAACTATAGAAGTTTCACCCTCACAACACGGGCTTCCATCTCTGTGTTTCTGAATGGCAGAGGAGTCAAGCACAGAACTTGGCCCAGAGTGCAAATAGTGGATTTAGAAAACCCCCAAAGTGACACAGAGTTTGGATCGAAATTAGTCTGTGCGACTTCCAAACCTTCCCCCCCTGTCCCATGCTGCCTTGTGTGAGCTCGCTCTACCCTTTCAACCACATGGAGGTACAGATATTACCTCTGAGCTGCTGAATCCTCAACGGTCATCCCTACTTCAGAAATGAGGAAACCGAAGGCCAATGAAGGGTGAGTGATTTAACCAGGTATTTGCATACAGTGGAGCTGAGACCTAAGCCCAGGTCTGCCTGTGGTCCACATCTTCTCTGGACCACATCCGCATACACTTTCTATTTCCTCCTCCCTCCTTGTTATTATCATTATCGTCAGTGTTGGCAGCATGACTACCCTCAGGGTCACTATAGGAAGAGGTGACACAGAGAGGCACAAGCAGGAGAGAAGCTTGCGTCACTTCGTGGCTTCTCTGCTACACTTACTTTGCTGTGGGCACAAATAGCTGAGCCCAGGAGCTTCCAGGTGCCACCCCTCCTGTCCATTCGAAGCATGCGCAGGATCTGCAGGAAGCGGAGGCTTCGCAGGGAGGTGGCCAGGACATTGCCCTGGTTTCCCACGGCAACCACCGGCACAGAGGCAATCAGCACGAAGATGTCTGGTAAAGAGGACAGACCGTGGCAGAGAACAGGGAGAAGGTCATGAGGAGGAAAGACACCATCATAAGCGCTGTCTGGGGACTGATGACCATGTGTCCAGCAGGGGCTGGCCTGAGCAACTGTGTTGAATTTGACATCAACCGCCCGTAGTAATGGATTGTGCTGTGGATGATGAGAAACAGTAACTCTGAGCACAAGTGACTTCCTAGGAGTTTGGGAAAGACACCACTAGACTTCAACTCTGGCTCTAGAGCTCAGAGGTACAATTTCTTAAGGACCCTTGCGTGGCACTTGGCATTTGGTATCAGATGAGTTGTGAAGAAGAGGAAATTGGGGGTTGCTCAGGATAAAGAAGTGAAGCCTGACTCTCAGAGACTGTTTTAAGGGTTTTGTTTTTTTTTTTTTTTTTTTTTTTTTTTTTTTTTTTTTTTCTGAGTAAGCAGGATATGGGAACTCGGGTATGATTTTTTGAGTGATTAGTCCAGGGGCACTGGATTTTTCCAGAATTGTTATATTGGGGTGGCATGGTGGTTTGAATGAGAATGGACACCCAGGCTCATGTGTTTGATTGTTTGGTCCCAGTTAGTGGAACTGTTTGGGAAGGATTAGGAAGTGCTGTAAGAGAGGGTTTGGCCTTATTGGAGTGTTGTATCACTTGGAAAGGTGGGCTTTGAGGTTTCAAAAGCCCACACCAGGCCCAGTTGCTCTCTCTCTCTCTCTCTCTCTCTCTCTCTCTCTCTCTCTCTCTCTCTCTCTCTCTCTCTCTCTCTCTGCCTGCTGCCTGTATATCAGGATATAAGCTCTTAGCTACTGCTCCAGCATTATGCCCATCACTGGGCTCCCAACCATGATGGTTATAGAGTAACCTTCAGAAACTGTAAGCAAGCCCCAAGTAAATGCTTTCTTTAAAAAGTTGCCTTGGTCACAGCTAAAAGGCATGTACAATTACAAAAAAAAAAAAAAAAAAAAAAAAAAAAAAAAAAAAAAAAAAGTTGCCTTGGTCACAGTGTTTCATTACAGCAACAGAATAGTAACTAAGACTGGTGGGATCTGCTGCTCACCAATTATGAAACTGGAAGAACTCAGTTTTGTGAACTTCACTTTCAATCTCTGTAAAACAGGCAAAAATGTGGTCTGGTCTGAGAGAAGTGCACTCTCAGCCATCAGTGGTGTGGCACTTCCTGCCCCTGATGGCCTAGAAGATACAGGTGATTTGAGCTGTGAATGAGTGTGCTACTAGTCTAGCAACCACTGGCACAGAGGCAATCAGCAAGAAGATGTCTGGTAAAGAGGACAGACCGGGGCCGTGAATGAGTGTGCTATTAGTCTAGGTACTGGAGATACACATTACCTGGTGCTCTGTGGCTTCTTTACAACCCAAATGCCAACAGTGAGCCCAGTCCCTAACTACTGAGATTCACTGCCCTTATCACATCTTAAGGAATAACCCCAGGAGATGGATAATGTGTCTCTGCATCCATACGACTTCCTCCTAGAAATGGTGTAGGGGAGGACTGAGGCCACCAACTGGACTCCATTGTCAGGGCTTACCCAACATGCACAGGGGCTTCCTGGCAAACTTCAGCCTTCCACGCCAGCCCTTGTATCGACAGCAACATCCGGCGGCCCATATTCTCAAAGCAAACTCAGCTCCAAAGATGAAAATAGCAAATGTTTCCTGTGTGGAAGAGCATATGGAGGGAGGTTACCCAGTACCCAGTGTCAGGACTCCTGAGATCGGAGGAACTGGGTTTCTGTGGCTGCTGCTCTAGTGGTGGGAATGCTGGGGCCAGGGAGAAGAAAAAGTGGCAGGGGAACCGCCTCTGTCCAGTTTTTAGGCACTCCTGTCTTCATCTTGGCACAGGAACTATCCAGGCCAAATGAATCCGTGCCCATTTCTTTTCCAAAGATTCCATTCCAACCAATCATTCAGAGAGTCCCGTGAATTTATTACAAATCCCCAAGGAGTAAAGTCAAACACAGTCTGCCAATGCCATCCAGACACTGGCAGGACTAGTTGGCCAATGTTGCTTGCCTTAGCTTTTGGGCCAGCCATTGCCCCAAGAGTTTCTTAGCAGCATCCTTGGCTTTTACATTTTGAGACATCAAAGGAGGATCAAGGTTTAGAATGGAGTACATCTTTAGGTGAACTTTTGGAGGGCCAGAAAGCTTTTTGTTATCACTTAAAACATGATGGTTTTGGCTTGCACTTGTGTGCCCCTTGTTTCTGTCCAGAACAGTGGATGGTCATGAGGAAGTCCACACCTATGGCACACCTGGCCAGGCAAGGGAAGCACTGCTTTTTTTGGACCTAAACTTGGCTAGAGATATTAGGAAGCTGCAGTCCAGGAGAACAGTTTCCAGAGGTTGACTCCCTACAGGTGCAAGTGGCCTAGCTTCCATCCCAGAGTACAGGGCCAATGGCCCATAGCTCACCAGCAGCAAAAGCCAGTCTCCAGACACAGTCTCGTACTCCTTGAAGGTGGTGAGCACTGCCAGAATCAAGCATCCCAGAACAATCAGAAACCTAGAGGGAAGGAAGAAGGAAGGAGGGAGCTTGAGTCCTGGCTGGTCCAGCAAGCAATGGCAAGAAAGGGTCAGTGAGGGCACTGGACAGTGTCACGTGCTTCATAGATTACCCCATTCATTCCCCACAGCAATGATGAAGGTGGGTAAGACGATGAACAAGGCTGAAGAGGTTAAGCAAGGTGCACGCTGTTATTTAACCAGCTACTCAACAGAATCAGTAGTTTAGACTTTTTGATTTTTTGTGTCTTGGAACACATTTTCTGATCAACACACCTAATGATCCACCAAGCTAAATCTGCACCCCAAACTTTGTCTAGGAATTTAACCACAATCACCAACCCCTTCAATGTGTTAGGCCTTTTATTTGAAATGAATAACTCCCAAATCTACCAACTTGGAACCCCAAATCCTCTTCTCAGGGGACAGCAAGGGTGATGGTGATGTTGATGATGACAAGACCAGCACCCCTCACCACTACATTTGATCAGTACCTGTCACCTGTGATTTCACACATGCCAGCTCATCATCCTTAAAGTGACTCTTAAGGTCAACATGACCATCCTCCTGCTGCAGGATTTTTAAGACCAACATGATGTAAAATGTTAAATGCTTAGTCCTACAACACAAGACAGCAACCCAGCTCTGTGAAATTTGCCTTTAGTTGCCATTGAGCATGGAAGTGGATGCAGAGGTTGGGATAATGTATAAAGAGAAATTTGATGTTCCAAGCTGAAATCATGTGGCAGAAGTAGGAGCCTTTACTCAGGCTGTTACCCTCTTCCTCCATCTTGCATCTGATAAACCTGGGGATGACTCCACAAGACATGCATGATTATTCTCAGTGAGTCATGCCCTTGTAATATTGCTTCATCTGAGTACAAGCAGACCCCAAAACTCATTCCTCCTTTGCTTGCTTTCGTGTATGGCAAAGACCACTAGATAGTCAAGCCTGTGACTGTGGCACACTGCATGGATCCCCATCTACACAGAATGGAGCTAGAGAATCTCTTGCTGGCCTTGTAAAGGGCCTGTGGGGGCTGCATGTGGCAAGGAGCTGCCGTGGCTCATGAGGTTTCACCTCTGCTCCCAGTTCATGATATCATGAAAGTGGGATCTGCCCTACAACACCAAGATTGGTCATCAACCATCCAGAAAAAAACATAGCCCTCCCAAACATCAATTGCTGCTCTGTGAAGCTTCAGCGTAAGACCCAATTGGACTACTGATGCTCAGAGACTGTGAGGTACAGAGAGAAATGGTATCATGACAATTCACTAAGATAGCAGCAATTTGTTATACAGAGTGATAGAAAATTCAGTGTGGGTTTGGAATGTCCCAAGTGCATCTAACTTTCAGAGTTGCATCACCATATGGTCTAGGTTGCTTGGCCTGTCACATTCCACTCCTGGACAGCAGAGAATGTACCAGCTCCTCTTCTGTATCCAGTGACTACCTCATGTCTCAGTGCTCTAAGTAACCCACAGTTGCTTAAAGAAGTCATTGAAGCAACTTCAGTAATTCCCTGTTGCAGAAATCAAAGACACAGAAACACACACACACACACACACACACACACACACACACACACACACACACACACACACGCACAAGTACACACAGTATTTATGTATAACAGCCTTCCTTTATCTGTGGTTGCTTTTTGTGGTTTCAGTCATTCAATGTTAGCCTAGTCTGAAAATATTAAATGCAAACTCCAGAACCCAGCCATTGATGGATATTAAATTATTTTATTACAATTTATTACCATAAGTGTTCTACTTTATGTTGGTTATTGCCATTAATCTTTTACTGTGCTTACTTTGTAAATTAAGCTTTATCATAGGCATGCAGTATATATAGAAAAGTGTAGTATGAATAGTTTGGGTCTATCTTCCATTTGGGCGTTCACAGGGCATCCTTGCACATATCTACTATGGACAGTGGAGACATCTGTATCTACACCTGTGAACAGAGTCAGCTCAACAAGGACTGTGGTCAATGGTTGCTGTCATGGTTAGCAATAGAGGAGGGGTGAGGAGATAAGAGGCTCCTGAAAGAGAATCCTCCTGGCCTCAGCAGGACTGAAGAGGTTGATGGGGAAGAGGAAAAGGACCACACTGAGAATCTTGTTGCTAGGAAATACTGAAAACAGATGGTCAAGGGGCTGTGCAGTAGCCTGGGACCCAAGAAGAAGAGAAGCTTCATGTGAACCTGCTAAATTTGAGGCCCAAGTGAAACTCTACATTGTACCATAAAACCCTAAGTTCAAAGTTGACAAGAGAGGTTGATCTCCTATGGAGCTCTAACAGTCAGGGAGAGAAAAGTGGAGTATTCAATCTCCCACCACTCAATTTCAACCTAGTTCTTAACAGCCCACAGCATGCAGAACCTGGACTGTGCCAGCAGGGGGCAGCCAACCACCACACAACTAGTTAGGCATGGCTTTCCTCAGCAGAGTTATTGGGATCTACTCTCTGAGACTGGAGAAAGACCAGTAATTTATGGAATATAAATCATCTAGGAAGCCCTTCCAACCCTGAGAAGAGGAGACATTTTTTTTTCAGCTTCTTGTAAATTTCAAAATGTCTTGAAAATAACTTGATTTCAGAAGTCAGTCTCGATGACAGAGGCCAGAGTGTGTGGGCAGCCGCATCCCTGCCGTCCATTTCCTTTCTGTCTCTTGCACTGTGGGTGCCTCACTGACCACTCCTTTTCTTCTCTCCTTTGCCCTTTGCCAATTTTGGCTCCCTTTCTATAGCCTCGACTGCCTCCTTCCCTTACCTCTCCCTACCTTGCTCATCCCAATGTCTCTTCCTCCACCTTTTCTCTTTCCTCCCACCTTCTGCTCTGTGCTCACATCCTCTCCCTCCCCTCTATGGTTTTCAGGTTCAGAACAAGAGATATGGGCAGAGATCCCTGTGAAGATCCACCAGAGCCTTTGTGTTTACAGTGCCAGGCTGTGTTTGAGAACAGTGCTGGTCAGTGTCAAGGCTATCTGCATGCCCATTGGCTCCCCCTGTTTCTCATTCAGCACTCTTTCCTCATCCTCTCCCATCTTTCAGCCAAGGTGGAGCTCAAGGAGTCAGGGGAGAGACACGGAAGGGTCACTTTGAATTGCACACCCTTCTAAACTGTACGGCTCCGACGATCAGTACAAGGCTTAGTGCATCCTGTCCAGGTAAGCTCAGTACCCGACCTCCACCAGGCAGCACACAGGAGGACACAGGCAGCTTTTCAGACAGGGAGGTGAAGGAGGACCAGCCATGTCACTGAGCTAAAGAGATGGAAAAGGCCCACGTTTACATGGCCACTCCATGTGGTGTTCTCTCTTGAGAATTTCTCCTGAGAACATCAGAAGGGGAATGGAAGTGTCACTATTTCGTATACATCCTTACACAGATAAGGCCCACATGTCCACATTCAGGTGACAGTGTCACCAAGGGAATAAGAGACTCCCCTTTGCTGAGAGCCAATAGGGGGCCTTGATGGAGAATCTGTAGGAGATGTAGATAGTATAGGAAGGCACCTGGCCACCCCATTTTACTGAAAGGGCAGTTCCCTTTCTGCTCCTCTGGACCCCCACATTTAGAAAGTCTCTGTCCAGGGACCCTGCAGGTCCCCTTTACTTGCAGTTGTTCTGGGACAACTTTCCATCACCAGTGGCTCCAAAATGTCCCACAGAGTCAGGGAGGCAGGCAGCAGCTGGATCCACTGGATTATCCTTCAAGTTCCTGCATTGGAAGGGATGAAGGACCTGCCATCTTAGCCAGGTGTAGGCAGACTGAACTAATAGAGCAGTGTGGTTGGCTCTCTCACACCTGACCAGACTCAAGGCAATGCCATGGGTCCTGGCACTGGAGAGATGAAATATCTCCAATGCAGAGAGCACCTTCAGACCATATCAGAATCCTACTGATCCTTCAGTGAAATCTGTCAGAGGTAAAGCACCCACTGTGTGCCAGGTTGCTGCTATTCTTTTATTTGATTTTTGATTGATATATAATACTTACACATGTTTTATGAGACTTAGTGTGGAGCTTTGATTCATGTAGGTACATGCTGTGTGGCAAACAACTCAAGGTAACCAGCATACCACCTTAAATGTGCCATCTATTCATGGTGAATACAATCAAAACAGACTAAATGTGCTTTGTTATATTTCTCCTGTTGTGGTGCGAACTTCAGAATATGCTCTTCCTACATAACAATATACTTGTTGACCAACTGTTGCCACTTCTTCCTCCCCATCTTCTCTCCAGGTCCAGTAACCACCATTCTACTGTCTACTTCTAAGACGCCAACCATTTTAGATCTCATGTATGAGTGAAATTGTGAAGTCTTGGTTTTTCTGCATCTGACTTCATTGAACATAATACTTTCCAAGTCCTTCCAGATTATTAGAAATGACATCACCTCATGATTTCAGTGGCCAAACAATATCCTATTACATAGTAAAAAGTAAAACCAAACAAATGAGATTATGTCAAACTAAAAAACTGGCAAAGGAACGAAAGAGTAAAAGACAACCATTTATCTGAGAAAAAAATTGAAACTATACATTGATAAGAAGTTACTAATATCTATAATATGTAAAGAACTCAAATGATTCAACAGCAAAAAAAATAATCAAATAACCAAATTACACTGGTCTAAAGATTTGGATAAATTTTTCTAAAAAAAAAATATAAATATAACCCACAAGGAGTAATTAAATCGCAAGTAGTCAAAGCCTCAAAAGAATATTTGAGCCAGTCAAACATGGTTGATGAATTACTTTTGCCTTGCAAACTTTATAGTATGGATTGGTTGAGACTACCTGGAATGTGGGATTTAAACTGCTGCCAACTTAACTGGAGGAAATGTCATTTATCAACTGGTAATGTCTATTGGGTAAAGGACAATACTAAGAATTTGCCATGTCTTAGGGACATGGGTATGAGCTCCTAAGTACTATTCTAATTATTTCTCCAGTGTTTCCTTTTCCTGACTGTTCATGCTGTACCCCACCCAAATTCTAGCAACCATGATATTCGAGGAATCCAAATAAGGCCTCTTCTTGTTCCTTCATTTTATAGAAAGCACATGTGTACACCAGAGGTTTAAATAATGTGCATATGAACATAACATGACTCCTGAAGAGTGATGGTGAGGCTTCAGAATGACAATAAGGTCCTGGCTTTCCAGTTCTCAGCCTATACACCTCCCACATTGCCATTCTTGGCTTTGTATTCAATAAACTGGAAAGGACTTTGACAGGATGTGTGCTCTTCCTTAACATAGTTAAATGTGTTGCCTTTCATTAAATACCACATATCTCAGGGCTAAAACTGAAATATCACACACTAGGAAAATTCAGGGAATTTAAGTAAGATATGTGTTTACTTTGACTTTTGAGATCAGACCTATGTTCTCCCTTTTCCTTCTGGAACTCATTTTCTCTGCTCAAATGTGGTGTATGCTTAATTATCGGTGAGGTTTAAGTAGTTCAAAACAATGTCATCAGATGTCAGGGTCTAACAGTACAAACAAAAAAGTACAAAGAATAATTTAAAAATGATTCACAGCGATTGCTTCTTTTCATCTTGCTAAAAGTTGAAGGACTTACAACTACAGAATCAACAACACCCCATGAACTGAGGCTGCATCTCGGGGTGAGCAAAGCAGCACATACACACACTAAACAGGGCAAATGTTCATGTGTCATGATGGAGTACAGTCAGAGACACCTTATCTCTGGACCAGAGAGAGGGAGAAAAAAATTAAAGAGCCCAGGAGAAAGTACCCTTGTCACTTACTTTCCTGCGTCCACTCTATCCTTTACATACCTTTCCTCACTATTTATCTAAGCAGACCAGTCAAGTCCTAGCTCTTTAGCAAGCAAGTCAGGTTCTCCCACATCAGATCATGCCAGGGCAGAATGGATAAGAGGGATAATCCCACTATACACTACCTACAAGAAATTCACTTTAGAGTTGAAGGCCCAAATAAGTTGCAAGTTTTCAGACAGAAAATGCTATCCCATGGAAAGGAGTCAAGATATAGCAGATGTAGCTCTAATAATATCATACCTCAAAACAGACATGAAGAACAAAATTGCCCTGAGAGGCCAAGGAGAGCAGAGCATCACAGACAGATAAGGTTCAACCCATTAAGAAGATACAGAGTTGTAAACAAATGCACACCCAACAACAGAGCTCCAAATATACTATGCTTTTCTAGGCTCATCTCTTCATTCTTTGCCCCTATAAGCATAGCAGACTTAAATTTTAGTCAAAACATAGAATTGAAGATTCTATTCCCTCTCCTAACTCACTATCTTTCTCTCATCCAGTTGATGCAGCCTTTTTCTTTGAAGCTCAGGTCACTTCCTCTATATCGCTCCTTCCTTCAACAAACTGTTGGATGATCACTTATTACACACTACGAGTTGAGAGATGACCATACTTGTCTCTCAAGTGCTTGTAGTTTGTTGCTTTCCAAACAGTAGTGTGTGTGTGTGGGGGGAGGAAATCTGATCATTCTCAGATGATTTTGTTTTTAACTTTTCATAATTTCATGCATTCCTTGACATGGCCTGACCACTTTAGGCTCTGGGCATCCAATGACAAACACTGCATATCTTAGACTGTTCCAATGATGTAAGGCTCCTATGATTTCATTTTAGGAAAAAAGCTCATGTCACAAGGCAATAGCTGAAGAAACTTCCTGTCTTTAGTTCTGTTTCAAGCTCTGCTGTCTACTCTCTCTCTAAGCTTCTCCCCATGTCTGTGTGTCTCCATCTGTGAAGTATGCAATTGGAGGGAATGGTACAATAAGTCTCCTGGGCTATTTTTATGGGTTTGGGATAGATAGAAGAATCTGAGCTTAGATATCAGCTGTACTGCTTTGCTGCATGGAGGAAAGCTTCATCATTTGGAAATGGTAATGACACAAGCTCCTAATTCAGGGCTGCTGTGAGAAGTAACAAAGAGAATGCTCTTGGGCTATATATACAGTGTCACCCTTGACACAGCATGTAGACCTGACCTGTGCCAGCTTCAGTAGGAGTAAATTTTAGCTTGAATGGGTCATGCTAGCAAATAGTCACCACATGGCTGACAGACTCACTTGCTAGTTCATCAAGACCTCAAATTACTTATTTAAAATTGGAAAATCTAGAAATCACAAGTCCCAGGAAGATTGTATCTCAGTTCCGTCACACACTGCGCTATCCACATGATTCCAAGTGACACTTTTGTTCTTCCTAAAGATCCACCCAACCTTCTATAAGCATTCTTTCTTTTTGGAGGGTGGACGCCTCTGCCTGGGGATAAGTTTATTAGCTTTCCCCAGTCCAAGTATCTCTCTGTTATCCTCTGCAATGCCAGCTGAAATACACACCATTTTCATTAGCATGCCATCAACACTGTCTTTTCACTCTGTTCACATCTGACACTTCCATATAAAGTCAATGCTGTCCTAGCTCTGGCACATCACATTGTTTTTCCCTGTGGGATAGTGATAGGTGCCATTAGCTAGGTACTTGCATTGTCCCTGACTGTGGTATCTGTTTCCTTACAGAATACAAAGTTTCATTATCAACAAAGCATTTCATTTGGCACCCCAAATTTGCATTCTAGGCTACTAGATGCTACAGAGAGATGCAGGGTTATATTCTAAGGATTATCTTCAGACTGTAGGCACCTGCTCTGTTTCCCTGAAAATTCAGGGCAACAAAGGAATAGATCAAAGGCTGTGGAGCAGAGCTGTAGCAAGCAGACCCTATGATGGTCCCCAGAATAGATTCATCCTAATGACACCTCTGGGGATTTCCCACTGCATAAAAGAAGCTAGGACTTGTTTCTAGTGGGTAGGATATGGTAAGGAGATAGGATGCCATGCTTTGTGATTAGGTTACAATGGACTGTGAATTTTACCTTGCTTCAGACTTTGCTTTCATGAAGCAAGCTGTTGGGTTTGAGACATCTGCATGGAATTGAAATAAAAGTGCCAGTCACCTAACAGCCAGCAAATAATGGACCCTTTAGGAATGGGCTTTTCGAAACAGCCACTAAAAGGGTTTTTGTAGAGAACTTTCTTTAGCTGAGTCTTCACAGGCTGATGACATGATTCTGGGAGCCACATCTGGACTCTGGATAGAGAGAGAGGGAGGGAGAAGAAGGAGGAGGGAGTTATGAAGAGAGAGAGCAAGAGGAAGAATAGGAGGAAGAGGAAAAGGAAGGAGAGAAAAGAGATTATTTCTCATGTGTGATACTGTGTTTTGGGGGAGACTGTTATACCACAAAAGACAGAAGTACAGGCTTATTAGGGTATAGATCTTGGCCCAGCAACCAGGGACTTTGAATAGATTTTAATTTCCTGAAATCTCACTTCATTATCTATAAAACAGGAGCAACACACAAAGGGATCTCTGCTGTCTGAATACTCTTTACCAATCTCTTGGCATGTGGGAAATCTTGTGCAGCATAAAAATGTCTCATAATTAAAACGTACTTTCCTAATAGGAGCTCCAGGCTCGGTGTGATTGACAGTTGTCATGGGGGTGACATGGCTTTGTACATCAGCCTCTGCTACTTCAGCAGACACCTTGAAAAGCTTAGTCAAAGCCATTTGCATAGTAAAAAGGCCAAGCATACAGCACGCAGGACTCTATGATGGTTGAATGGAAATGATGAGAGCTGATGACTGATTGATTGATTGATGAGACAGGGTCACCATACACATCGCAGGCTGGCCTCAAACTCACAATCCTACCTGAGTGATGGGATTTCAGACCTGTGCTGTCACAATTGGCTGAGAGATATTTGAAATACAATACAATTAGCAAAGGATGTTCTTGAATGGGAACATTGAAGACAAACCAACTGGTCCTCGGAAGGGCTCAAACCTCACACAGTCCTCGTATTAGCTCCTCTTTCTAACTCTACAACCAAACCACTAAGAGGATAATTTAAAGGTGAGGGATTATTGATTTTAGTTCAAAGTCTCAGAAGGTCAGTTCATGGTTGTTTGGTTTTGTGCACTTGGGCAGAGCACCATGAAGTGTGTGGTAGACATCTGTTTACCACAGGGAGAAGTGGAGAAAGAATACGGGAAGGACCAAAGACAAGATGTAGCCTCAGTGACCTAATTTCTCCAACTAGGCCATACCTCTTCCCTTATACTATCATCCAATAATGCCATCATATTAAGAATCCAGTAAGGGATTAGTTCCCTCTGGAAGAGAGCTTCATCGTGTAGTTTTTTCTGGTGATGCTGATATGCCAGAGGCCCTTATAAAAACACACCTTACCTAGAAGTGTGCTTCAATAATTTCTCTACATTTCTTAAATTTATTAAACTAGCAATTAAAATTAACCTTCCTCTCAGAGGGTTGAAATAATAAAATGTAAAGTCATATGATTTGGGCCTCTTAGAGCTATGTGGCTGCTGGTAGCATGCCTATGTCCCAGAAGATAGCCCACACCTTTGCACACACTGCCAGCACTAACTGGACTCCATTTTAATAATAACAATAATAATAGTAAAAGATGAAATGAAGCTGGAAAGGAAGTGGGTTGTGGGTTCTGGGGGAATTAGTATGAGCTGGTAGGAGATAGATATGACTGAAATACATTGCATATTATGTATGGGGTTTTTAAAGAACAAATAAAAATATCTTTTTAAAAAATCCCCTTAAATATACTTCCAACTAACACTAAATTCAGTCTTTGCCAATTCCAAAAGTTAGAACACACATACAATTCTAATCTGTATTTCAACTCTGAGATACAGTAAAGATGATTTTTACATTTCAATCACATATTTTTAAGGTAAGATACTTATAAGACATTTCACCTTTTTTGTTCGGTGTGAATTCCCAGTCCCCTTGTGCAACTATTCCTCTGTGAAGCAGAGTTCACAGAGCCCTGCTAAGTAAAGGGTAAAGGCTACCGTCTAATCTCACCTCATGGGACAGTCAGGGGATTAAACGATAATCATTCAAAAGTGTCAACATGTCAAAGTGCCTCGAATTAAGCACTAATAGAATAAGGCACTAATCAAATACTAGTTTATTTTTTCTTATGCTCATAAAAGGTATTCCAAACATTGATTTAACAGTATATAAAAAATGACTGTCATTTAAAATGTCTGTGTTCTTGAAAAGGAGAAGAAATATTACATAAATAACAAGTCCTGGCTAATCCTTACTCTATCTCCATGTGAGTGTCCTACCCACAGACATGTAAAATAGTGCAGATTTTGGCCATCTGAATTAATGGGCAGCAAACAATGGTCCTCAGACCAGATCTAGCCCTTTGTTTTGTTTCTGTAAATAAAGTTTTATTGGATTACAGCCATGCTCACCTGTCAATGTGACACAGCAGCAGAACTGAGTAGCTGCAATGGAGACCTCCTGGCCCACAACACGACAATATTTATTATTCCAGCTCTTTAAGAGAATGTGGCGGCCAATGAATAGCATCATCTTGGGCGATTTATATGCCTGATGCTATACTGCTATACATAAAAAAATAAACTTCCAAGGAAGATACTTAGTTCTAAAATATCCTTGCTAACCACAGGACACTTTAAAAAATGACTACATGGATAAAACAGGCATATCCACATTTTGTGAAGGACTCATTGAAGAAATTAATATGAATGATGGACAAAGATTTAATCAGGGTCTGCATGCTGTATCTGACATTAGAAACATCTGTTAAAACTTCATGGTATATTACCATGCTGAATTATTTCTTCTCCTTCATGTCTATGTTCCCTAATTCCTCCCCTCCTCTTTCTCCATTTCCTCCCCTTTCTCCTCCTTCCCCTCTCCATTTCCCTCCTCCTTTTCCTTTTCTTTCTCCTCCTTTTATGGGACTGGGATTGAACCCACAGCATCCTTAGCCTTAGGCAATTGCTCTACCACCAAGCAGCTTTCCCCACTTAAGGAGTAGAGTACATCATTCTTAATTTTCCTTTTAATTTAAAGAACTGTATACTTTAATGCAATGATTATATCTACCCTTCCCATTTTCTGTATCCAATGCTTATATCTATCCCAATGTGTCCCTCCCATTTCATGCCTTTTTAACCTTTTATTTTTAGACAGAGCCTTCCTAAGTCCCTCAGGCTTCCTTGGGCTAGCTCTATAGTTGGTCAGACGTTGGACTTACAGTCCTCCATCTTCAACCTCTGAAGGAGCTGAGATTCAGGCCTGAGTCACTTCTTGAGTGTTTTGTCCCCTCATGAATACTTTTAAAATAAAACAGCAGTGTTGAACTCACCATTGTCCTAGGCTTATGTCTGAATGGCACTAACTGGGTACCACCTTGAGATTTAAGGCAAACTTTTTATGACCCACCAAGCATTCTGGGGAGTTTCCATCATTGAAAGACTAGGGATTTGGAGTTGGATTGGACATGTCAGAGTCTTGTGTCCAGCCTCCCCACTGGCTTCCAAATCTTCATCTGGAGTAGCATGAAGCACTGCCTTGTAAGTATATTTGGAGTTAATGGCTATAAAATTTGCACTAACAAGCAGTAGGCACTCAGGAAATGCCACTTCCCTTTCAGTTTGCTGACAAAGGCATGCCCACTTACAAATTATTTATAATTGGGAACATGAACTTGGAGGCAGACAGGAACTGAGATTAAATTCTGACCTTACTAATTGTTGTTGTGTAACTTTGGCTAGCTACCTTAATTTCCCTGCTCCACCAATCCCTCACATTTATTTGGAGGATCTCCAAGAATTGTTATGAGAATGAATGTACCTTAAATTGGGAATAACCTAGGATATTAGGTTAGTGTTTGACACGTATTAACAGTCATTACTATGAATAGAATTATTATCCTTATCATCTCAATAAAGCAGTGTCTGAAGAACATGTAAATTCTTGGTAGCTGGAAGTAATTTTTTGTTGTTGTTGTTGTTTTGTTTTTCGAGACAGGGTTTCTCTGTGTAGCTTTGCGCCTTTCCTGGAGCTCACTTGGTAGCCCAGGCTGGCCTCGAACTCACAGAGATCCGCCTGGCTCTGCCTCCCGAGTGCTGGGATTAAAGGCGTGAGCCACCAACACCCGGCATAGGTGGAAGTAATTTTTAGTCAGTACATCTAGGAACCACCTTTGGAGAATGCTCCTAAATGACACTAACCTATATTTCAGTGTCTTTCACACACTGTCAACTGTAAGACTTTATAACTAAGAAGGGGAATCTTCTGATTAAGCTATCTTAGCCATTTGTGATAACTCTCCCTCCTTCTAGAGATGTGAAAGTGAGAAAAAATATGTCTCTTACAAAGGCCTTTTATGTCTTCCAATTCCTACCATTCTCATAGAACTATGTACAACTCTCACTTAGAAGACCCAATGTGCTTGTCAAGCCACCACCACATCGCCCTTGAATCATTCTAATCTCCTGAGTGATCTCTAGCATCGTCGCGTCTTAACCCATCCAGTCCATCTGGCATACTTAGCTTTCTCTGCCTCTTCCTTATCATTTAGTGCCTAGCCTCTGCATTTTCCGAGGCCTTTATTTTGCTCAGCTCCCTTCTCCCTCTCCTCCTAATCAATATTCCTACCACTATTTTCCATGCTCACAGAATTTCTTATGTCTTGGACTACTTGGTTTCTAAGGAAACAAGGAACTGGGGAATCAGGCAGATCTGAGTTCAAATTTTGAATCACATTCCTAACCCTATACTCTTGATCACAATTGTTTCCCTTCTAGAAACCCAAGTGTCCTTGATTATGAGACCAGGCTAGTGAAATGCCAATGTGAACACATCCCAAGAACTGTTAACCTAGAGCCAGGAGAGCATATATACGAGGGACAGGCTGCAATGTTCCCAGCTCTTCCAGCATTGCTATAGAACTGGATAGCAGACCCCGCCCACCCTCTGTCAACTTTTAGCCAAGGGACTATGTCATCTTATACAATCTCCCCCAGTGATGTCTTGGGAGAAAATAATTGCAAATTTTTGGGGGTTGCTAATTTATAAAAGGTAATCCAGGAGGTTGAATGAGAGACCTTCAACCCACTGTCATCAAGACCAGAAGTTTTACAATTTCAAGGTATTTCATAGGATACCTTGTACCAGAGTGCTGGGGAGGGCTGGGGAGTACCCAGTAAGATAGAGAAGCAATGGAGGCCAGTACGTCTTCTTTGCAAGTGTCCGTGAGACACAACAAGGTGGACAAAGACATCAGTTAAAAAAATTTATATACTCCAAATCAAAGTCCAGCTACCTCTGAAAACAAAACATTCTTTGCTTCACATTGGATGGTATTTCTGGAGATCTCTTTCCAGTTAAGTGATGTCAAGTCTAAAGAAAATGGTTCATTCAACACTGGATAGCACCTACTGTGGACATTTAGGCAGCACTTACATACATGTCAGGAAAATGGAAGCAGTACATCCTACAAGGAAAACAGTAGACTCAAAGTGAGAGTCTGCCGTTGATCCTTGCTTCTCTGCCTCAAATCAGCAGGAAACGGAGTATGCTATTTGATTTCTCTTAGCCTTATCTGCCTTAGTTTCACAGTGGCAATAACACTCATTGTCTATTCTATGAGACCACAGTAGAGACCAATGACAGAGGATGTAAAGCCCCTGATAGATGCAGTGGTAAGAAAAGATGTTAAAAATATGGTTGAATGGCAGTATCAGCATGACTGCAGGCACTGGACACAGTACTGTGTCCTGGAAGATCATAGCAGAGGCCATACAGGTTGGCTGCATCTACAAGTATCCAAGGGTAAAAGTCACCCCTGGGTCTTGCAGAGATCTGCTGCTCTTTCTTGGACCTACGATGAAGAAGCAGTAAAGGAAATGGGAAGTAAGTACATGTTTGGCCTCTACTCTAATGGAGTATCTTAAATAGAAAGAGGGCAGGTGCATAACAAGCTCAGAGTAGGTACCAGCCTTTTCTCCCTATCTCTGTTTCATGTCATCACACCCAGTAGGATATCCCATGAGAGCTCCAGGCTTTGCAACATCTAGTCCAGAGCACCTGGCCTGGGTCATCCTGGTTCTGGGTGGCCTCCTAGTCCTGTGCATAGGCCTAAACGGCCTCTCCCCACACTGCTCCCACTGCAGGCCCAAAGAATTCCAACTGTGACAAATTCCTAGTTACTTCACAAGTCTATAGACAACTTGATTCTCTGCACTTCTAAGTCTTTGGATTCAAATACTCAGTTTATGAAAGACACTGGAAAGAAAAAAAAAAACAATGGAAGCAGAGATCTGAGAATCATCAGATTGAAATCTAACCCAATAAATCAAGTACTTTCATTTTCCTCTGTCCTTTTCCAGTCCAAGGACAGAATCATATATAATTTTTACAAATTTGTATTGTCACAACACTGCACTCGGCATTTTATCTTATTAAAGAATAAATATCCTTCTGCTTGACTATAAAATATTCAAAACAGTCATGTTTAATGAAAGAGCCACATTCTGTGACATCAGAGCCCTAAATATGTATAACCATCACCTCACTGCCAGATATTTAGGTCGCATCCACATCTGTGCTCTGATGAAGACTGCAAGGAAAAATGTCTGTGCATCTAGTTCTTCTTGGTTAGAGAGCAGGTCTTTACAAGAAAGCCTTGCAATAGCTTTCTGAACTTAAGATCCCAGGAAAACAGCTATACTAAGGTTATGGTCCCACAAGACTGACTGACAGATTAAGACTTTGTGATGATGGTGAACTGGTATGTTGCAGATCCAGGGCCAAATTATCTTGGGCTGTTTTCAGTCCCCTTGGTAGTTATTTATCACCCACGACTGTGACTGATCTATCTTTGTGACTATCAGATAAAACTCCCTGGAGTGTGCTAGCATACCACTAGCTTCCACCAGCTCCAAAAGCTCAGAAAGTCATCAGGTATTTTCTGGAACCTCAAATTGAGATTGCTCTGCTTTCCTTTAACATGCTTACCTGATGTATATTTTTATAATGCCTTCATTTGCGACTTTCTCTTGTTTTGTATCTACAAAACATCTTGAACCCTGTCTCAAGTTGGCACATGTATTTGAGGAAAGCAAAGTCTGTTTTCTGGTCCATGACTACATTCATTACCATAAATATACAGGATGAACTATCTCTTGCTCTCTTTGAGGTGAGAGCTAGGTTTTATGTCAACATCTCTAAACATTTGTGATAGTTAACAATGATGATTAACCTGACATGACCTAAAGTCGCCTGGGGGATAAGCCCGTGAATATGCCCATGATAGATGATTTAGATTAGGTTGACTGAGGTGGGAAGACTAACCTAGAATGCAGGCAGCACCATTGTATAGTCTGTGGTCCCAGACTGAGTGAAAAGGAGAAACTGAGCTGAAATCAAGCAGTCACCTCCCTCTACTTCCTGACTGTATATGACAAGATGAGATTTGACCAGCTGCCTCAGACCCCTGCTCCTGTGACCCCACCCCCATTACATCTTGGAATTATTAACCAAAATTAAACCCTTTCTTCCTTCAGTTGTTCCTGATGGGTTGTCACAGGAGATAAGACAAATAGCCATTACAACACCCAGATTCTTGCTGTATTCTGCCAGACTGCTCATCTAAAGGACTGTCCGACCCTCCATTGTTCACAAGAATAGATAAGGAAGCTGTTTCCATCTCAGTTCTACCAGAACTGGCAGTTCACACTTATTAAATATGTTACTGGTTTCATAAATATAAAAATGGCACCTGGAATTTTCATTTTAACCAGAAAGAAAAAAACAATGTCTCCCACCAGAGAAGAACCTTCTGCTGTGGAACAGAGGCTCTTGAAAGAAAGGAGAGCAGTTCTTCTCAATAGTTCTGAGTTATCTGATGTAAGCAATTACTTTTTCCACCTACACAGCAGCCAAATCAAACTCCAGCTGTTTCAACCACATTCTGGCTAAAGACAGTTGGGAAATGCTGGCACGCAACTGCCGTGGTAGTTTTCTTACCATGCTCTGCAGACACATTCAGACATAAATAATGCATCCTCTCAGATGCAACCCAAAGGTACATCTATTTTATATTATTTTATCCTATTTGCTCCTTCCTACAAGTGGTGGCACTGCTTTTGTGAGCCACACACCTGAACACAAACTAAGACCTGGTCTCATGCTGTTTTTTTCCCAGCAAGGCCAAGCACAGTGTGCTTTCCCCCCCCCAACTTGGAAAACTCATGGGGATGGAAACATTTAGTGACTTCAAATTCCCAAAGTGGAAAGAGATTAAAAGAAAAAAAATCCTCACACATGTGTTCATCAGCCAGTCATTAGCATGGTAGAGGAGACATCTGTCTGCCCAGCTGTGCTTCTATAGACAATGGCCATCACCGATAATTCTTTGAGCAATTTCCTTCACTCCCTGGGCTATTTCATATTCCCTCACCCAATCTCTTACCTAGTGTGTTTACTAAGTACTGCACCCATTATCAAGGGACAGAAGTGATCAAGAATCAATCCTGCCCTCAAAATACTTACGACCATACAAGAAAGCCAACTATTTCTAATACAGAGTCCCCAGTGGACATGGCTCCCATGACTGATCCCAGAAAGATGGCCAAATAGCACCTAAGTTCCTGAAGGCTACCAGCTTCCAGTGACATCACATCATGCTTTAGTGTGAGAATGAGCTCACGTTCACTATGATTCTATGATCCTTTATAAGGCTAGAACAACAGTGGGGGGAAGCAAGAAGGCCACTGAATAGTCACTGATGAGAGGAGGCACTGAAAGCTTGTTTCTGTTTGTTAGGTGGTTGAAGAAGAAAGATCATGAGTTTGTAGTTAGCCTGGACTAACTAATGAGATGTTCCAAAAACCAAACAGACAACAACACTTTAGAAAAATAAAATATAAAAAGCATGAGTAAAATCACGTTTCAGGAGAAAGCATTTTTCACATCATATCATTACAGATTAATGGTCTTTGAGCTTTCATACAACTTTTCATTGAAAAAAAAAAAAAAAAAACTGGTGGTTTTCTCCAACGGAATGACACTGGTATATCAACCACTCCAGGGCAGATCTTGTGTTCAGTAATAGTTGACCAACACATAATGGACTCTATAGGGGTGTGTGTGTGTGTGTGTGTGTGTGTGTGTGTGTGTGTGGTTTGGTTACAGTTTTTTTTTTTTCTTTCTGGGTGTCATATTTTGTTTTCTAGGTTTCAGAGTTTTGTTGTTGTATTGGGTTTTGGCTTTCTTTCTTTTTTTTTTTTTTTGAAAGAACTTAAAAGTTGGGTGGGTAGGGAAGAGGAGAAGATCTGGAAGGACTTAGGGGAGGGGAAGAATATGATAAAAATATATTTAAATGTAAAAATTATTTTAAATAATAAATATTATAATAATAATAGGAAGAAGTCCCAAGGCTTTACCCCTAGTTCAGGACCCTTGGTGGCTGCTCACACTGGGAGAGTAGAGTCACTTTTCTTTAGAAGTATAGCCATTGTGGGTGTCTCCATGCTCGTACCCATATGGGGCTGCACTAACTGGAGTCAATTGTTTAAATAAATGTATGGTATGAAGTTAGGAGGGGCATGTAGTGGGAGGTTCTCAGGGAGTTAGAGGGGGAATTGTGACAGATGAACATGATCAAAACACATTGTATACATGGGAAGTTTTCAAAGAATAATAATTTTTAAAAACTTTTAAGAGCCATTATTCAAACCCCACTCTTTTGGCTGAGAAAAACCATCTCCATGTTTGTTGATTTTCTCATTGCTGTGACAGAACCCCTTACATAACCATCTTAGGGGAGGAAGGGTTTATCTCAGGTCACAGTTTCAGGTGGTTCCATGGTCATGTGGCCCTGTGCATTTTAGAAGAACACATGGTGGAGGGAGCATGTGACAGAAGAGAGCTGTTCCTGTCATATCAGAAAGGAAGCAAGGAGTATGAAGAAGGGGTGGGGTACCGGCCATCTTCAAAGGACATAAGATGGTAAACTGAAGCTTTCTCTGACAGTTCACTTTCAGGACATGGTCTTATTTGCACATGTACCTGATGGCTATGCCTTCCTATTCTTGTAAGTAGAGTATGTTTTAATAGAATTTAAGTTTGATTGTCATTAAGTGGAGGAGAAAGTTACTCCATTGTTCAGAGTGGGGTACGTATGTGATTCAATTCAGATGAGGGTTCCTAGGTGGCTAGGTTCATTGTTCAGAGAGTCATCTCTTCAAGTTTTTTTTTGTGTTCTATATACCTGTGACAGACTCACAGGTGTCTCTGTCATCCTCGTGACTGTCCCTGGAATGTGGTCAACTATCCCTGTGTATTGAATAAGGGATTCTTAAACCTGAGCATGAACCTTATTTGACCCAGGGACAGAGAAAGGCCTGAGTATAGACACAAGAACTTCCTCCACCCTTGAATCTCTTTCCTGCCTGGCTTTGTCTTCAGTGATGTCACCATGCCAGTTGGGCATGACTTTGGCTTTCTCCTACACAGCCATCCACAACTCAAGGTCATTCTGTCCAGGCCTAGGCCACTCCACATACAGCATTGTAGCCTCCTCCTCAATGCTGGATGAGGACACTCTAATGGGAAGTGTGTTCCTGCTGTGCCATAACTCTACCATGACAGCGTCTGAAGTCATTAGAGTCTGGAGCACACTATGAAAAACAAACTTACAGAGTACCAAAACCCAGACTGTTTATTTGACATATTTATTGTTATGGAACAGCAGGCCATTTATCAAGTGGCAAGTAACTGACTTCTTCCAATGCCTCACACAGGCTTTCACATTTATCTTTTCTCAGTTCCACCTTCTGAGTCCAGCCTAGATCTCTATCTGCTGCAATGGTTTGGAAACACAGTTCTGCGCTGGAGTGCCCCTGTTCCTTTCACTTTACCAACAGGATGTTGGCCCTCTCATACTGGCATGATTCAGTGTTTCACTGGCCAGGAAGTCCTTCAATTCCACTGACTCCGGGGTATCTCCTTTCATCTCCCAGCCATCTTGATGAAAAGGAAATTTTATTCTGGCTTAGGTCTCCAACTTCCTGTGCCCCAGGTTTTCAGTACCAGATTTCAATCTTTCTGTATCTGGGAGCAGTTTCAAACAACATGCCAGGATTGGTTCAAAGAAACAAGCACTGAGAGACCTTACATACCTCATCCCTTTGTGCTCAGTTGGTCTTGTCTGTCCCTCTATTATTCATAGGCCAGAGGCTCCAAGGATATGGAGAGGGAGAGAAGGATGGAGAAGGAGATAGAGGGAGCTTCTGAGGGCCCCTTTGAAGTTTACTCTCACCTTGGTAGGGCACTACAAGCTCTGTCTTGAAACCACCTAACTTAGAAGCAAAGAACCCAGAACCATTTGTGAATTTCCCTTGACTTCATGGGGCTCTAATGGTGACTGAGTAACCAACGCTTTCTGAGGATGAGTTATAGGGCTGAAAGGGTCCGATATCCCAGGAGCACAAAGACCAAAGTGTTTCACATCAGATCATCTTTAGAGATGACACTGAGTTTTCTCCTTGTAATGAGGACGAGAAAGGAAAAATACAGAGGAAAACATAGATTCCTCAGAAGGAATCTAGATGATAATACATTGTGCAAACTCACACTATCTTTCTCCAGCTTCAACATAGAGCAGTATATGGTAGGAGGGGTCCTGACAAGTACCTGAGCTGGAATCCAGAGACCCGGGTTCCAGTCCCATTTCCTAAGTGACAAAAGTCATGTTGCTTTACCTCTAGGACCAGTTTCCTCTGAGTAACTGGAAAGCACCCACAGGCCTTCCAAGTTTCCTATCAGCACAGATATCTGCACCGAAGAAGTAATAGACATGCTTATCAGCAAGTGGGTCAATTTTTGTCCCCAAACTAAAGTTGGGCTTTTTATTAACTAGGTTCACTCCTTTTCCTTCTTTCAGTTTCCTTTTATTCTCCCATCATGTCCTTCTCTCATTCCTTCAACTAGGATGAGAATATTTTCTTCAAAAATAGATCTTAGAAGTATAAAACAATGTAACAGGAAAAAATTGTGGGGGATTTATAGCCATTGGGAATGTGTGGTCACCTTTCCTGTTTCTTCGTCCACAGCTTTCTTTACCTTCTTTCCTCCTCTTTCACTCTCCTCCCTCCTTCCTCTTTCTTCTCTCCCTCCTTCCCCTTGTCTCCTCATTCCTTCCTCTTAACTAACCTCTTTCCTTCCCTTCTCTCTTCTCCTTCCTCTTCATTCTCCTCCCTGCTGCCCCTTTAATTTCTTCCCTTTTCACCTTTACTTTCCTCACCGCACCACAGGCAAAAGAGAAACTGTACCGCACTGAACTTGGAGGAGTCCTTATCTGGATGCCTTGGTTGCCCAGGAATAAAAATAAATAAGACCCAACTACAGCTATAGTCAAACTGAAGAAGTACATGCAGTCCAGTCCCCCCTTTATTAACTCTCTACCAACCACACAAGTAAGTACACATGTATATGCCACAGAGGAGGGAGTCTTGGGTTTGGCTAGACCACAGTCTGGGCATGTCTGTTTCATTCCATCTCAGATACCCAGAGGGGGCCCCAGTGAGAGCAGTTGTTACTTCAAGCTTGCATATGTTGAATTGGTAAGAAACTGGTATGCTCCCTGCGAGCCCATTTTCAAATGCTCAAGAATTGTGCAAACCTGGTAGCTGGTAGCTAAACATGGCCACTTCTTCTTTTTTTTTTTTTTTTTTTTTTTTTGGTTTTCCGAGACAGGGTTTCTCTGTGTAGCTTTGCACCTTTCCTGGAGCTCACTTGGTAGCCCAGGCTGGCCTCGAACTCACAGAGATCAGCCTGGCTCTGCCTCCCGAGTGCTGGGATTAAAGGCGTGCGCCACCAATGCCCGGCCAACATGGCCACTTCTAAAGACTACATTATATATGCTTATATTTAAATAAAGTGCACTTGAAACACAGATGTTTGTTAGTATCCAACGACTTTGCATTTCACTCTTATTTTTGTTTGTATGATGAAATACTGATGCATATTTTCTCTGCCCAACTCTGTTCAATCACCTCATGAAATTTGCCAAAAATATTTACACCAAAGCAATTGGCAACCATTTATCCACATACAAACACACAGTAGACACAGAAAATGTATCCAGACTGAGGTCAAAGGAAAGAACCTCATCTGTTCATCCACTCCTCTGAGAGGTATTTAGTGATGGCTGTCCTGGGTTCATTTCTGTTGCTGTGCTAAAATACTCTGAAAAAAGAAACCAGGGGAGAAAGGGTTTAGTTGACTTACAACCCCAGGTTACAGTCGTCACTGAGGATAAATCAAGCAGCTGGTCCCCTCACCTCCACAGTCAAAAGCGAAGAGGGAATCAAGGCAACCTTGCTTGCTCTTTTGCTGCTCAGCACTCAGCTAGCCTTCTCTACTCTTACACAGTTCAGGACCCCTCTTCTATTGAAAGGTGCTGCCCACCACAAGCTGAGTCAATTAACAACTGAAACCATCTCCCAAAGCCATGTCTACAGGCTAACCTGCTTCAGATAATTCCTTATTAAGACTTCTTCCCAGCTGACTCTAGGGTGATCAAGTTGACAGTTAAAACTAACTTGCACATCACCTACTAAGTGTAATCTACTTACCATTTCCTCAAGGCTGGACTGTAACAGCACATCCAAAGAAGATTCCTGAATATCTACGTATTAGGGGAAGGGCCCCCTAAGAATACTGGGTGTCTCTTTTTTATTTCTTTTATTATTATTATTTTTTTTTATTTTAAGTAAATTTATTTTACAACATCATTTAGTTCAACATAATAGCCACAGATTCCCCTGTTCTCCCACTCTATAAAAAAAATAAAAAAGAAAAAAAAAAAAAAGCACCTCAAAAAAAGAATACTGGGTGTCTAAAGCATTGCACATCTCTCAACAAGTGTATCTCATGGGCTTTGTAACTCCTGGGCAGACTCCAATTACGCTATGAAAGAGGGGTCTCTTCAGGCCTGTTCCAATAAGGAGATAAGGATGCTTTAAAGGTGGCTCATTAAGTGTTTTCACGCAAATGGCTTTGCCAGGCTCCCTGACAAACAGTTTTCTCTAAGGAAGTTAAATATTTTCAGCCTTGTTTATGTTATTAATTTGCTTAGCCAAGTGTGTGGTTATGAGTGAATTTTTAATAGAGGATGCAAAGACCTTGTGAAGTGAGTCTCAGTACTGAAACCTAAATGAAGGAAATTTTATGAATCCCATCAAATGGCCTCAGACCTTCCTGTACCGCACAGAGAATAAATATCTCCTCCATGCAGCCTTGGCACAGGTGGAATTCACAGAAGAGGCACAAGATGAAGAAATGAATGAACCTCAGCTGTTGCATCCTTAACACAGCAGACAAAGCAAAACACAGAAGTAACCTTGTGGTGGACAGAATGTGAGATGGAAAAAGAACAGCCTGCTCTGTATTTCATCATTAGGACCCAAACAGCACCTGGCACATGGGGGCCACAGAGGATACTTTATGATCCTGGACCATAATTTTAGCAACAACAGAACTCTAGTAACAGCAGAAAGAAAGAAAAATCATAGAAGAGGTTCAAGAAATGAGGATTTATGAAAAAAATCAAGATCTTTTCATTCACATGTCATATAATCTTTGCAAACATCTGGAATGCCATATCATTCCCATTTTATGGATGGGGAAAAATCTAAGGTTATTAAACTATGCTTTACATTGCTGTGACCTAATGTCTGAGGAAAGGAACTCAAGGGAGGAGGGGTTGTTGTTTTTTTAAGCTCATGGTTTCAGAGGGGTCTGTGTATCAACCACTTGGACTGAAGTGCTTGGGCCAAACATCCTGGCATCAGGGGTATGATAGGAGGTGGTCATTCTTCACCTCCCTGTTGACACGAAGCAGAAGCAAAAGGAAGCGATGAGGAATCAGACGTGACCTTCAAAGGTAAGCCTCCAGGTATCTATTACCTCAGCCTAGGTGTCACCTGTTGCAAGTTTCCAGCAAATGGTGCCACCAGCTGGGGACCATCTTTGAACACATGAACCTGTGTGGGACAGTTCATATTAACTGAGAATTACTCTAAAACTGGCCCAGTACTGTACTGGTAGGAAATGGAAAGAGAGAGAGAGAGAGAGAGAGAGAGAGAGAGAGAGAGAGATATCAAAATTGGATCTGTCTCATTTTAGTTCTATATCTCTGCTCTCTTGTGGTACTATGGGATAGATGCAAAGATGCCCGAGAGTTGTCAATTTAAAAATAAAATCTTTCCCTCCCAGCACACGTAGTGAGTTTCTTTCACAAGACAAGCTGAAAAACTGGAAACTGAACATTGATATTCCCTCTCTTGACTGTGGAGTAATGGACCAGGAAAGGTGTGTGTGTGTGTGTGTGTGTGTGTGTGTGTGTGTGTGTGTGTGTGCGTGCGCGCGTGCGCGCGCACGCACATATGTATGCTATTCCTGTTCATCTATTTTACATGTTAACTTTTGACTAAGCTCAAAGGACCTCTGTCTCAAAACCTTTTGTTTTGGGAACTTGCCCCAATTTTTCTCCTGTAGATGAGAAAATTCAGGAAGGAGATATTTGGCCAAAGTGAATACCAATGAATGAGACATTTGGGAATTTGGCATAGGCTGTCTCTTAGGCAGGTTTCAATGAACAGATTTGTCAAACCCCAATGGGCTCAGGATCTCCCTGGGGACCTTGCTGTGTGGAGATTCTGATTTGGTGTGTAGGCTATACCTACAGCAGTGAAGGGAAAGGTATCCTGACTGTCAGGAACCAGGCTGAGTTCTGGTGGGGGGTGGTCTCCCCGCAGGAATCTGGCAATCCTGTTCCTCTTCGAGAGAACTACTACAGCTCAGCTCTGCTCCACTCTAAGAGAGTTTCTCAGCGGAGACATCCATTGCTTCTCTGCTCCACTCTACTCTGGCAAAAGAAGGTCTTTACCCAAAACTTACTCAAGAGAATTATTGGGAGAGAGGAATCCGGGAGAGTGGCTGCCTCTGCCAGAGTGGAAAAAAAGCAGCTCCCAACAGAGCTTATATAGGGCTTCTTTGGGGTTGAGTTTTTCCAGGGTGAAGATTTTCAGGGTGGCAATTGGTCAGATTTTAATCTCTGAGTTTGGCCAAGCTCAGAGATTGGCTGGATGTCATGCTCAGGGCTTTGGTAAGGGGCAGAGTGCGTTTCTTTAGCTCTGGTTTTGGGGCCAAAGTGTCTTTCTTTCACTGGCCTCTTTTAACCATTTGGCTCTAGTTTCAGGGACAGGGTGTGTTTCTTTCATTGGTGCTGGTTTCAGGGCTAAAGTGTGTTTCTTTCACTAGCTCTGGGTTCAGGGTCAGGGTGTGTTTCTTTCATTGGCTCTGGTTTCAGGGTCAGAGTGTGTTTCTTTGGCTGGCCCTTTTACCCTACAGCTGTATGTAGTGACCAGCTCATTAAAGTATACTGGTGATGTAATAGAGTCAGGTAGGCAGTCCCCTGTCCCTAGTGGAATCTGGCCCCATTCCTCTCAGTCTAACTCTTCTCTAACCTGGGACATTGCTCTGGTTTCTCTTGTGCCTTTTTAACTTCCCTGCTTCTTTCCTGTTTAAGCTTCCTGAAGCTGTCTCAATAAATGACATATGAGCCTATAATCATGACCCTTTCAATCCATCCCATAAAAAGAGTCATTGTGGGTTATCTGATTACAAATCTGATGTCACTTCTCAGATTCCTTCAATTCCATTGAGCAAAAGGCACCTATCTCCTCCTGCTCCCCCAAGTCCTTTCTAACCACACTATTCCCATCTTTACCTGCTGTGGATTCTGTAATTAAACAAAACATTTAATGAAGAGGAAAAAAATTCATTGCTAAGAAAAACAAAGAATTCACCTAGCACATTTAATCCATGCCTTCTATTTTATACATGAGGAAAATGCAGCCTAGGGAGGTAAAACTGATACCTGAGGATCCTCAGGAACAACCTGAATAAACATGAATTCCAGGACACTATAGGTGTTTTCTCAGGTTCTCTGGCTCACACTATGGCACTATGGTCCTCATAGATTCTCATTCATACACATTCCTCCTTCTTCATCTTCTCCCAGATCCACTATTGAAGTCGATCATGAGCTGAAAGCAAACTATTCATGCGTCATCCAAATCTTCCCCATGATCCCAGGCACAGGGATAAACAGCTATATAGACACTGGGCAGAGAGTGGGCTTTTTTTTTTTTTTCACAAGCAGCTGCTGCAGGCCAGCCTGATTGTTTGGCTGAGAGATTCTGAGCTTAGAGACAATTGAGGCTAAATAAACAACATTGATCGCAGCCACTACTGACACCTTTCTCCAAAGCAGAGGATGATGTTTAAGACACTATGGGTAACTTAACCTGAGTCTCAAGGCCTGAGAGAATAGATGCAAGGCAGATACACTAGTGTGTTTGGGTCTGAGCTCTTGGGTTTATTTAAATGAAACATTATGCTATTTAAAGGGCTCACTATTCACCTTAGGATAAGGTTAATCCTTCTCTCAATCACAAAGTCAACTAAAAGTATCCCAATTTATCAAGTTCATGCAAGTAGTTAATGATATCTAAAATTAGTGAGTTTCCACATCAGTCCATTAGTCTCAAAGCTATCTAGAACAAATGGAGAGAAAACAGATTCACTGTTAGGAGTCCCTCAAAGACACAAGGCTAACAGCCATTACATATAAGCAGAGGACCTGGTGCAGACACATGCAGGCCCGGTGGTTGTAGCTTCAGTCTCTGTAAGCCCATGTGCTTCCCTGACTCTTTTGCCTGTTCTTGGGACTCTTTTCTTCCTATTGGGTTGCCTTGTCCAACCTCAATAGGGAGGCTTTTGTCCTGTCTTATTGATCTTGTTTTGTCCTATGTGGTTGTTGTCTCTTGGAGGCCTTCTGTTTTCTATAGAGGAAATGGAGGGGGATTAGATCTTGGGGAGAGGGGAGGTTGAAGGGAGCTGAGAGGAGTGGAGGGAGGGGAAACTAAGGTCAAGATGTATCGTAAGAAAGAAGAATCTATTTTCAATAAAAATTAAAAAATAAACTAAAGAAAGAAAACAAACTCGTAATGGGTTATTCAATATCCCTTGAGTGAACTGCAAATAGAGAAACCCATGACTCCCAGGGAAAGCAGTGGATACTGTGTATATAGTTCTCACCAAACTGAATGATCCAGTGAGATACAGAGTAGAGATCATTCTGGGTAGGACAGCAAACAGGAATAGGTGAAAAGAGGGTTTTGAGCTGGAGGAAAAGACAACATTCCAGGAGAATGCCAAGAGGAGTAATGTCCAGAGATGGAGGCAGGGAGAGGAGTGTTGATGTGGTGGGAATACAAAAGAAGGCACCAGGCTGGAGAACAAAGGCGCACCAGATGTAGAGGATTTAAAATCTGAGATTAGCATTCTAATGCATTCCAGTGGATCTGTCTCAAGAGAAGGATAGCCTATTTCACACAGCATGACAACAACATATAGGTAGAAAAGGGAATTCACAGATCATTTACTTAGGGTTAGGGCTAGATTCCTGAGAGTAAGAACTGTGGAGTTTACTTGAGGAAAAATATCAATCAACGTCAGCTTGGATGCGCCAAAAGTCATGTAGGTGGGGCAGGAACAACTGGAAAGAGACAAAACAGTTGGCTAAAGTTCCAATGTGTTCATGGCCATCCCTGGTTGTCTTGTGTGAAAGGGCTCTATCATTCATGAATTCATTCATTTATTTCTGATGGATAAATCCACACAATAAAAGAAAAAACAGGTGAAAGAAGATTCTTTATACAATAATGATTAGATTGCCACAGAAAGAAAAAGGAGGTGTGGAAGATTTCTAAAACTCAAAGAGCTGAGTCATGTGCCAAAAGCTAGGGGGTGCAGATAGGAATGAGGCATAGTGTACCTTCTCAAGTACTTGCTGTCAAGCCAGCAGGAAAGAAAGCAGCTATGAAAATCAATGGTATTCCATAAGAAGAGTACTATGGTAGAAATGTATACAAAGTGCACCTCCACAGGAGATAGAGTAGGTAGCACTGACCTTACCATCCTCAGCGGTGGTGGGGTTTGAGTTTATCTTGCTTGCTAGATGGGATATCATCTTTAGTAGTTAATGAAAGCTGTGAGTGGGTCTAGAGCATAGATTCCAGTACACAGCCACTGCTGAAAAGGCAGTGTGAGCTATGACCATCATACTTCCTCCGGCACATGATGTCATATTTTAGAATACATGAAGATGACCTGAAGAAATTTCTTCAGAACACACACCTCATGACTGACTACTCCCAAACACAGCATTTAAAATATGTGCAGCAAGTGGTGGGGCTACTTGTAAATGTATATTGACCCAGGAGGATTCTCGTGCTGTAGGCAAGGTCATTCTTTGATAGGGCAGGATCTTATTGACTTTTGATTCCTTAGCAGGGCACACAATGCCTGGCAGACATCAGGTGTTGAATACATGTTTGTTAAACATAAAAAAAAATCAATTATTGAAATAAATAAAAAGTCTAAGCTGTAGAAACATACTTTATTTTCAGACAGATTTAATTTATTGATTTCAACTTTCTATTTGCATCCTTCCAGAGGGTAATGGAGACAGCCTGCAATTAAAACAGACACAGGATGAATTGCTTTTTACAGTTTAATTTCATTGATTGATTAACTTGGTTGGGCTCAGGTCGATAGTGATGGCTGTCGTCTGTGCTCCCCTCTCCGGGTGGGGATATTGGTATCTACTTGCCCTTCATCTGGAGAACATGTTCTTCTGAAGAACAGTCATCATCAATCCTCTCTGATTCAACTGCCCCCCTACTAATTGGTTTCAATTAGTGGGGTCGACAGCACCTCTTGCCAATCTTCAGGAACATATCGCACCTTAAGAATCAAACAGGAGGAAAGTTTTCTCATACTGCCACATTTTCCATCCTCTCAAAGTGTTAAAATTAGATTGATTATGGGTAATTGAGTCAAAGGGAACAGGACAATCTCTACTCTATGTGGTGGAAAATTAGTCTACACTGAACTCAAATATCTTGACTTAGACTTTGTTCTGTTGTTGTTTGTTTGGTTTTTAAGCTTTCAACAATGCTCTGTGCTGGATCTCCATTCTGCTCATTGCAATCTGCTGTGTTCCAGATCAGTTACATAATGGCAATTCAATTATTTAGAAGGATGGTAAGAGGGTAGGAGGGAGGAGAGAGGAAGGGGAGAAGAAAAGGATCAGCTCTCCTTAGAAGTGAAGATCGTTCATTTGCTTACAATTTCAGGGAGAGGCTGCATTTATCCCAACATTACAACTAAGATTGGGACAGACTGTTCCTACCAGTATGTCCTCTTTTGCAAAGAGATTGGAAGAGATTTAGAATAGATCCTAGTAGGACTTGTCCTGTATGAGCCTCAAGAGGAATACCCATACTCTTTTGGTAGAAGCAATGAAAGGAGAGTGGTCCCCAAATGAAAAGAATTGTTAAAATAGCCTTACAGTGGTGGGCTGAAGATTCCACCAAAGTAGAGAGGCCAAGACCCCACTCAGTGTCAAAGGACAGAGTTAGTTTTCACCCAGAGCTCAAACTATGCTACAGGAAGTCAGGTAGTCTATGTAGAATTACTGAAGTCATATTCAAGGAGAATTAGATTATGGCTTGGAAAGCGGTGACATGCTATAAGTTCTTCTAAAGATCCCACCAGATGTCAGTGGGATCGGATGTGTGGTAGGAGATAAAAGGCAAGATGGGCAAGTGCATGGGATCCAGGAATAAAGCAGGGAATAATAAATTTTCACCTTGTGTTAGTCCACTATTTATTAGTTTAACAAATCACCCAAAACAGGCTTGTTATAGAGAAGAGGATTATTTTGCCTCATGATTTTGGAGGCCGTGTGGTACAAACTGCAGTGAGGCCCCTCCCCTGCACAGCTGTACTACATCATGGCAGAAGTGTGTACACACCTCTCTGTGCATAGTCCCTTCCTCTCCTCATAAAGTAAGCCATCAGGATTCGGTCACGACCACTTCATCCCAAAGATCAGATCTAATCTAATGAGTTTTCAGAGAACCCATCGCCAAACACTATAGCTGAACTAACTTTACATCTCTTAATGCCATTAGCATAAGACTTGAGTGACTAGCTTCACAGATTTAGGGTTACTAACCATATTTACACCATCAGTCCTTGCTTACCTGTGAAGCCAACTGGGTGACTTGATATTATACTGTGGCTGCTCACATCACCTTCTGAAAGACAACAGTGACCACTACTTCCTAGTCTGATTTCAGGTACTTCTTGTTCATAGCTTGGAAGTGGGCACAGTTGAACATTTGTACAACAGAGTGACAGGATCTGTAAATCAGGACTTTGGGAGGAGTCACAAATCATTCACCAGTATATCACTGGCTAGAGAGCTCAGACTGACAGCTTGAGGGAGCTGCACAAAATTAGGACTCTAGAAACAGTTGTTTGCAGGTAACACTGGCTGCTGTGGAAGTGGTGACTTTTCCAGCTAAGACAAGAAGGGGGATTCAAGTACTAGATGGGACAGTTCACCTTGAAGGGTACTCCCTGTCCTGGGATTCTGTATTTCTATTGCAGACATTTGTGAAGGATACTAAGACTACACTGATAATAATGTGCACATGAGAATTAAGAATCACATTGTAAAATGTTTTCATCCATTGCCTGAGTTAGGAGTTACATGTGTGTCTGCGTGCATGTGTGGATACAGGAGCTGGAAGCAGGTTAGAGAATTATAGTTATAGGCTATATCTAAAATAAGTGAAGGAATTGGTAATTTGTGATCGCAGAAACCGGAATAACTTTCCAAGAAATACAGTGCCTGAGTGCTACAAACTGGTACCCAGACATGCTGTTTGCAAAAAAAAATTAATCCCAGGAGCCAGATAATAAGGGACGGTGCTGTTTGACAGAAGTGTAAACAGAGGAAGATGAGGCTCACATCACTCATGCAGGGAAGTATCACCCAGCATGGAGTCCAGTGTCAGTGATCCTGGAGTAGGAGTCTGGGAGCAGAGGAAAAGCTCAGCAGATCCTACCAAGATCAAACTGATAAACACCAGCAAAACTAGACAGGGAGGCCAACTCCCTGTGTCCACATTTTGGCAACTACAGTCATTGAGGCCCTGCTGAAAGTTCGCCTGGTACATAGACTGTGTGTGAGTGTGTGTGTGTGTGTGTGTGTGTGTGTGTGTGTGTGTGTGTGACAATGGCATTCCCTAGATTCCTGGGAGGAAGTGACAGCTCATCTGAGATTTTCCACTTCTTTTCCTACACTCGGTGATTCCTCCTTATCTATCATTTTCCAGGGGTTCCAGTGTGTGTGTATATGTATGTGTGTGTGTGTGTGTGTGTGTGTGTGTGTGTGTGTGTGTGTATGCATGCATGTGTTTTAAGAACACCTGAAATCTACTCACAGAAAGTGTTCTGGACACAATACTGTGCTGTCAATATAGTTCTCAGGCTGTTCATTACCTCTCTAGACTCATCCTATGAACACAACTCGGCCTTTTGGCAACTTCTCCCCCATTTTCTCCATCCCTTTTCTATGAGTAACTATTATTCCACACTCTCTGTGCTTATATTTGGTGATTGTGTGTGCGGTGGAGAATGGATTCAATAGAAATGGAGTCAAGCTGTATTTTTCTTCTCTCGGGCTTACTCCACTCAGCACAAAATTCTACAGAATTTTACATGCCTTCACAAATGTCAGTACCACATTCTAAAGACTAAACAATATCCTGTTGTATAATTCATGATTTCCTTACCTATTAATCCACTGATTGACACTTACCAGACAATAACATTCAAAATACCTCAGGAACTCATAAGTCAACTCAACAATGGTAAAGAACGTGAATTAGTGCTTTTCCTCAAGAACACATAAAACAGCTAATCACATTTTCTGTTTTGATGTCTCTCTTTTATCTCAGAGATATATTTTACTACAAGAAGAACATCTATCTTTCCAATTCCATAACATTTGTCAATGCTATATATATATTCTCTAGTTGTCTAAGAACATACAGGCATGTCTGTTTTTTTTTTTTAATTATCTTACTCCATGGTATCTACTATGCAACAGTCATTTACTACATGAATTATTATTGTAGTTTTATTTTGGGGAGTTGTTTTGTTTTATTCTGTTTTCATTTATTCTTTGACAGTTTCATATGTGTATGCTGTCTATGATGCATTATGATCATGCTCAATCTTCAACCTCTTATCCCCCTTCCCATCCCTGCCTAAATCCCCATCCTTTCAATAAGTTCCCCTCTCACTTTCATGCCTTTTCGCTTTGTTTTGTGACCTAGTGAGTTTACCTAGGGCTACCCATGTAGGCATAGACTTGATATTATCCACTGGATCAAGGGGAGATCACTAGTGGCTATAACACTTAAAACAATGTCGCTCCATCCCCAGTAGCCATCAATTTCCAACAGCCCCCAGAGGAAGGGTAGGCACCCATGAGGCGCTCTCATTACTATGACTGAATATACACAGGCCAGTCTTGTGCATAGTCTATGTAGGCAACCACAGCTGCTGGGAGATCATGAGCATAGCAGCCATTTCATGTCTTCTCCCTATCATTCAGTTATTACAGTCTTTCTGTCTCCACTTCCACAATGTTCCTGGAACCTTAAATGGGATGATAATCTGACCACTTATCAGTAACTTATTCTAAGCACTTTGACCAGTTAGGAGTCTCTGTATTAACACTGTCCACTTCATAAAGAAGCTTCTCTGACCCAGGCTTGAGAAGTACCAGTCTATAGGTAAAAATATAAATACTTGGTCATTAATTGGACAACATATCCATTTAGCAAAACAAAAGGAGTTGGTCTACCACCTAGGGCCTATGATCTTCCCAGCCATGGGAACAACAGGTACGAGCTTCCTCATGTGAAGTGGGACTCAACACTAATTAGAAAGTTGTTGGTTACTCCTATAACCATCATACCACTATTGCACCAATGGGAACACCTTGCTTAGTAGGTTGGTACTGTAGCATGTACGGTCACAGCTGGGTAAGATCATTGACAACTTTTCTCACCCAGCTGCCTGCATAACACCTTCAGGCACTAAGAAAGCTATGGAGCATAAAGGCACTTTCTCCTCTCTTTCCCTTGATTTCTCGACATCTACATCTAGTTATCATGGATACACAGAACAATTGCCTGCATTGTCTGAGGAACTTCTGAGGCTCTCCTGGTCAACAGTTCATAGAGACTATATGTCACAGCTGGCATTGGGAGTTTTGTTTAATAACCTATCACTTCCGGGATCAGTATTATCCACCTATATAGGGTACCACCAATGAATTATTTTTAAAAATGAGATAAAGTATCTCAAGGTCCTGCCTGACACCCAGGAGATATTACATGAACATGAATTTAGGTTCCCACTGGTCTTGATGACTGATATTTCAATTTTGTCTCCTGTGAACATTAAAAGCTGATTCTTCATTTCATGGGCTCCATTCTCACAGGTTTTGTGAGAGACTTAATGACATATATAGTTCTTTATGCTATCATTACTACCTATCTATTTCCCCACAAGAAGTTACAAACCCATGCCTACTACCTATGCTTTCTGATGTCTTTCTTGCCCTGTGAACTTCACTTTTACTTATATGAAATGGAAGTGAAAATTTCTGGTATAACTCCTGCTTTCATACCCTCTCTCTTGATGAAGACTTATACTTCTCACGTTGGGACTAGTCCTGACATTACAGTATGTTTGGAGCAAAGCTGCCGATCCATGGACAGCATGGAGTAGAAGTTGGTGTTATGAATCACTGAGATGTTAGGGCTGTTTGTTACAGCCAAATATCCAACCCAAACAGACCAATATAGTACAAAGAGCTATGGAAATTTCCATGGAAAAGGCTATGCTAGATGCTTTGTATGCTAATGAGCACAGGTCTGATAGAACACAATTAATTGATGTTTCCTGAAAGCATCTGGTGGAAGAAAAGACAGAAGGCAAAACTACCAGCAAAAACCTGGGGACAGTTACAGTTACACATGTGTGCTGCTGCTGCTGTTGATGCTGCTGCTGCTGTTGATGCTGATGATGCTAGGGAAGAAATAAATAATAGGAACAAAGGAAGCAGGGGGAAAAGGTGTGACACAGCCTTATCATAAATTTTATAAATTCTATTTCAAATCCCTGGATTTCCTGTCTAAGTCTTTTTTCTTTAAATGAAACAGTGTTGGAACTTAATAGAAGTATTTTATTAATAGGTGTGTGTATGAGAGTTTAGTAACAGAGAAGTACTCAGGAAAACAAACAAAAAAAAAAAAAAAACAAGACATACTTGGGAGTGTGGGTCTGGGATTCTCAAAGAAGAGTTGATGAAAGTAAGACATATCCAAGCGTGGGTATGGATTCCTCAAAGCAAAGTCACCTTGCTTGAAGTCAACATTAGGTGCCCCACTCTTTGGTGAAAATGAGTTATACTAACTCTCAGTGAGCAATGGAACACAGAAGGGTTGGGCTGTCTCAGGGGAAAGAGGGATAAGCAATAAAGGCTACAGGATCCAGGATCCTCAGCTGGCAGGACTGCTGTAGAGCAGGCTTCACCCAGGAGGTGCTCCAGTTACTGGAGAGAACGGGAGAGATGTGGAAACCCAGCTTTCAACTCATAACCAAGACATCTGTACACAGAGGTTTCATTTCCTCACAGTCTTGCTTTCTGCATTCATTTCCCCAATGTCCTCCTATTTGCAGGAGTTTAGTATGACTTCAGATAATGCAACGTTTGGTATCAGATCACAGCTGTCTGGTAGAGATCATTCCTCTGCATTGCGCACCTACTGTGTGCTTGGAGGCTTTGTCAACCTCGTTCTGTGAAGTTGGTGCTATGATGCCAACTTTTAGATAATGCTCAGGCTTTCACAGGATGTGCCTGGAACACAGCAGGGCTGAAACTATGTTAACAGAGTAAGAGCTATGATTTTTACATGTTAACAATGTTCTCGACATGTTGTGCAAAGAGAAGTCAAAATCAGCACCAACATGGCTTCTTAGTTGTTTCAGCTAACTAGAAGATGCTTCGAGGTTAAGTCCTCTGCTCACATAGAAGCATACTGACAAAATCAGACCGGCTGCTGTTGGTCAGAAAATGCTCTTTTTCACAGCCAAGACCCAGGCAGTCTGCCTCTGCAGATGTGTGATTGACATGTGCACATGGCTTCCCAGCTACTGGGCTTTTCCCAACAACCCAAAATATTCAGTCTCAAAGTGACAAATGAAACATTTTAGTTAAGCCATACAGACAGAAGGGTAGTTATCAGCGATTCTCCCAATCAGCTCATTGTCCACTCATTTATTAAGATGATATGAGAGATGAGAGGAATTGTGGGAATCTGCTCTGTGGTTCAATTAGGAATGGACAACACAGCAGAACAAACAGTCTGCATACAAGGAGCTCACAAGTTGTAATTAGCTTGGATAATTCTGGTGAAATTTAGATTAACTATTGCAATAAAAACTTGGGGAAGTGTCTAGAACATTGTTATCATGCAAAAATCATAGTTCTTACTCTGTCGATGTATTTTCAGCCACCAAGGTTCCAGGTACATCTGAGGGAACCTTGGTGAAAGTCTGGAAGTATCTATCCTACCCTGAGGTGCCTGGGAAATTTTCATTCAAAGCTGTCCTCTCAGTCAACTCTTGAAGACAAGAATGGGGTAAGAGTTAGGTAGAGAAGATTGGAAGGGGTTCTACCAGATGAAACTAGGGGGCTGGAGGCAAAATCCTAAACAGTTCCTGCACATTGAAAGCTGAGCACTTGTCATGCAAATAAAAAGGATGCTTAAAGCTCAGTATGGTGGTTGCAAATGTGGAAGTCACAAGTTCAAAGTCAGCCTGAGTTACATGGTAAGTCCTTGTCTAAAAGAAACAACAAAAGAAATTCACTGAGAAGCTTGAGCGGAGGAGAAGGTACAGTCAGGGTCACAGTCATGCTTCAGAAAGACACTGCTGCTAATCAGGCTTTCTCAGGACAATGTGCAGGAGAGACCCAACCAGGCTGGTGGCTGACTCAAAACACAATGAAGACCAAAAGTCAAGGATAATAGGGTTTGAGTATGGTGTGCTTGCAGGTATCTCTCACTGAATTTTGGTATACAAGCATGTTGGAAAGGAAGTTGGTGAGTCTAATTCTGGAGGTTGTATTCACATGTCTTTTGGATGGGATCTTCCAAACATGTAGTCACCACACACAGGTAGGAACTCTTAACAGACTCAGACCAGGCACTGGAAGCTGTGAGCTATCAGGTAGTGAGCTAACCCACGGGAATACCTAGGACCAAGGACAGCATTCCAAACAAGCAGAGACATTCTTCCCTAAGACTTTTCAAGAGACATGTTCTTGCCACTAAATATACTAAGTAAGAGACCAAATATAGCATTTTCTTACCCTGGGCAAAACCTAACAGGAAGAGTGAAGTCCTGGACTGAAGGCATTATGACTAATGACAAGCCACAGTGTCCTACAAGGAGACTTGGAGGAGGGGACTGTCAGTACACTGGCTCACATAATTGGCATCTCCTAGAGCACATGCGTTGTAGACAGCTTGCAAGGAGGGGCAGGTGGGGTCTGACCACTCAGCTTTCCACAGCTGCCAGAAGGACCTTGCATCTGGGAAGCCTATCTGTCAATAATGTTTATTTCCTTGCTTCAAGGTCATGTGGGACTTGACTTGCCTCTTCGAAGAGACAGGGTCCAACAACACCCAATCTTATCCCAGATGCTACTTTCCTCAGGGAAGCCCAACTAGTGTACTAATTGGCTCCCTTTCAGGTTCCTAGTAGAAAGTGCCCTTAGAAGCTGTATGGCCTGACAAGCACTGGTTCAGTTTCTCAAGCCAGGACACAAAACACCTCTACCCTTTCTAAGGTAGAACCAACAGAGAGAAAAGCAAAATCATATCCACACTCAGCAGAAACAGAAAGAGAGAGGGAGAGGGAGAGTCCAGACTCTTACCATATTAAATCATATACATTTCCTTACGATATATTTCCATACCACTTAGTCAAGAAAGTCATTTTCAGGGAAGAGAAAAATGAGACACTAAGAACATTGACCAGAAGGGTATATTTTAGTTATGATTTTGATATTTGGGTGCTATCTTTGGAAGGTGTCATCTAAACATATACTGATCTAGTGTTTTCTATGTGCTGTAACAGTATCATCCTCTCCCCTCTCCCCTTCTACTAACAAAGACTCAATTTCATTAAGAACCATTCCAAACAATTCCCACAACTTCCTTTATAACCTAGGTGATCAGGTGATAATGTGTTGGTCAATGAAATATAAGGGGATGTCTTTGGGGACTCCTTCATGAATGGGTTCCTGCATCTTCCTTATGTACTGTGCATGAACTTAATATATAAGGATACAGTATTGTGCATGAACTTAATATATAAGGATACAGGCAACCAACACAAAAGGAGACCAACATGATCATGAAGACATTGGCCCTGGCATTGTTAGTAGCAGAGAAAGTGTTAGCAGCTTCTTGCTTCATCCTCTTAGATGAGAAAAATACAATCCTCTCCTCTATGTCAACTTTACTAGGGACCTCCTGTCCACACACATCAGAGATCCTAGCTAGCTAGCACTGTCTCCCAGGCTGGGACAAGTCAATTAGGATACCAATTGAAGTGAGAGTTGTCTATTCAAAATTTAGAAGCAAAACTAGATTAGATGTGAGAACTTCACATTTTTCTAAATCAAGATACCGAGTTCATGCATTTCCTGTGACTTCACTTGGGTGCTGTTAGAAGAAAGTCTTTTGCTTTGTTTTCTCTTTTTTCCTGCTTTCTAATCTAGATTCCCCTAAACTCTCTCTATATAGACATAAATCCTGAGGCTACTGGTTAGACTGCCAGCTTTACCTTGACATTCTGCCAGTGTGTGGAAAGCCTGGTACATTTAGGATATATTTTGGGTTATCTCTGAGCCACAGCTTCAACATTAGCACCAACTCAGAGCTGATAAATCATCCAGACAGCCTACTCTGAAACCACCGGTCGAGGTTTGGTTTGCACTTCAGTCATTCCCAGTGAACAGGAGGAAAGAGTGGGGGCGGACATCCTGCCCCCTTCCATTCATCTCATATACGAACACATCACTCTTCTTCGCTGCTTAGAGAGATACCAGCCTAGACAGGGCCCTTCATTTAACTCTGCCTTAGTCATAAGGCCTAGAATAAAAATAAAAATCTTTTAATTAATATTTTACAGAAATCTATATTAGATGAATACATATGTAATGGGATTGTATCTCCTACTGAATTTAGATGATGGGGGTGGAGAGGCAGGCAAAAATTCATTTATTAATGAAAAGCCATTTTAAATATCTCTACAATACCCTAAGGTTTATTTTTTTTTTAAATGTGTCTGTGTACACATGAATACAAGTGCTCATGAACATCAGAGACATTGGATTCGCTATGGAGGTAGAGTTACAGAAAATAATGAGCTATCCAATGTGGGTGTCGAGAACCAAACCCAGGTCCTCTGAAAAAGCAATATGAGCTCTTAATCTCCCTGAATATGAGCCATCTCTCTAGCCCCTCAAACTACTCTTAAAATTGTCAGGCTCTAGCACATTGGGTATTTCAGCTGAAGCTATAAAGTAAAAGGTCTAATTTGACTTGTTGGAAAAAATGATGGGGTGAGTAAATTGAGGACCAAATAATTTATTGTCTGAGCTAGATCACCTTTGACAATGAGTGATGGAGATATGCATAATGATGCTGATGCAGTGGGTGCAACTGAAGTAGACCTGGAAAGGCAGTGTATATGAGAATCCTACAAAAAACTGTGAAATTTCCCCTAGTGAGTACATAGCTCAGTGCAGACCAGATTCATGTACAGATATGAAATAACACAATGTTGCTGTGTTTATACAGTCCATTGTGGCAACCATGACACTTCATATGCAGGAATCAGTCTTGGCTGGATTTTAATATCCTCCCAGTAAGTAAGAAAGGGGTTTGATTAGTAGAAGACATTACTAGCTTGTGGCGATGGGAGTCAGAACCCTGCACAGTTCTCCCCATAATAAGTGAATGTATGCAGGGCAAGTAGAACTCCAGCCAAGGGACTTTTTGGGAGAATCATTCAGGGAAACCCATAATGCAGTTCTTAGCCAATTCCAAGTCATGGTTGCCTGCTATGGGACGAAGAAAGATAAAAAAAAAAGCTATGCAAGAACATAGAAGATTCAACCCGAGATTCAAGATAGGACACTCACAGAGCATACACCGTACCCTGGACACTGTGACAAGCAGGCACACACTGTACCTTACTTGATTTCATAGCAAATATTAGACATGAGCATATGCTTTTATTTTTTCATATAGGAAAACTGGAACTCAGCTACTTTAATGACTTGTCCACAGCTAGGCAGTTAGTAAAGTGGCAGATTTAAAGTCTATTCTCATATCATATGCTAGATCTGGAAAACCCAGCACCTCAAGACCCTGGGCTTCTTTCTAACACCACTGTTCTCAGTCCAGTCCCCAGCCAGTGCTATCTAGGCCATTGCAGGGGCTTCATTACATAGCTTTGTGCAGTCTACCCAACAGAGACACTTGAAAAGTCAGATCTAATGGTCATGATTATGCTTACTGGTGAACATGGAGAAATCACTGAATTATACATGCTACATGGTGAATTTTCTAGTATATAAATTATAGCTTTTTTTGGGGGGGGGTTTCAAGACAGGATTTCTCCATATAGTTTTGGTACCTGTCCTAGAGCTCACTATATAGACCAGGCTGGCCTCAAACTCACAGAGATCCACCTGGCTCTGCCTCCTGAGTGTTGGGATTAAAGGCATGCGCCATCAATGCCCGGCTATAAATTATAGCTTTAAAAGGTATTGGGAAGCACTGAATCCACCAAGTTCAAAGATGTCGAAGGTAGACCCTGCCACTCTCCAATGGCTTCCCATGACACACCGCATGTGGACTGAGGTAGGCTTTACTCATGTCCTGTGAAGCCCCAACTGCCCACCTCTATGACTAGCCATTTCTTTAGGGCTAGTCTCTTTCCACACACCATGTGAGTTCCAAGTTCAGGGCTCTGAATTGACTTGACACTGACTGGGCTTGGAATAGTCTACACATCTCTGTAGGGTTGGCTCATTCCTACCATTTGGATCTCAGCCCATATATCATTTCTTTCAAATGGCCTTCTCTGTAATTCAGGATTAGTTATCACGCCTCTATGCCACCTTCCATGGAATCTCCAAGTTTCTTTATTGATGGTGCATGAAAACCTCATCTGCCTCACATGGATATAGTGGCATGGGACTCAGTGATATTGGTGAATAAGCCAAGATTTTTCTCTTCTCACCTTGCTCTCGACTGGAAAGACTTTTCTGGGTCTTCTTACAAAATCACAATTGCAAAGAGCAAACTGTTTGTCTACTGTCTTTGTCTTTGTTTGGAAAACACTGAATTCTGCCTGAGAGCCAACATTTTGAAAAAAAAAAAAAAGAAAGAATTTCTTTTTCAGAAGGACAATTGTTTCCCATATGTTTTTCAACCGCGGTCTCTACTTGGTTATTCAACACAAATATGCCAAACAACAAGCTGACTTGGGAAGCTTGCAAGGAAGAGGGGGAAAACAAAAGAAAAGAATCCTGGGGCTGCTCTTCCACCTGTATACACTAGACTGTGGGGGGGCCAGTAGGGGGACAGGGACAAGGCTATAAAACACTGCGTGGGCAGCTCTCCTCGTGACTGATGGATGGTCTCTAAGTCTTGACACAATGTTAACTATTAGAGGACTGAGATATTACAAAGAAAGACCATAATTTTTACATTTTACTATTTGTAGATAAGGCTTCCTTCCAAAAGTCAATCCAACCCTGAAATGAAGAGGCTGGGAAGCTGAGAATAGGGCTGTTCCATCCAGAGATGCTCTGTTCCACCCCCCACCCCACCCCCCATTTCATTTCGTTCCATGGTCAGCTAGCTCCTGCAAACACACTCTGCTTCTCTCATTGCAAGTTGCTAAATCCAAGGTCTAATCAACCATGTTCTAGCACATGAATAAATAAGCGCTGAGCCAGACACCGGGGGAATTTAGCACCCCTGTAAGTACCTCTCAGGTTATTACTTGGAGAATTAAAAGTGTATTTCTTGAGAGCCACTGATTTAAAAGGCTGGTGATGCAGGGAGAGATAAAAGGAGACTCAAGTAATTTGAGAAAGGAGGAAGTAGAACGAGATGGTTAGCCATCAGGAAGTCTCAGGTATTAGCAGCAAAACCAACAGATAGAAAAGTATGAAAGTCTGTGGTGCAGCACCTCTCGAGTGCTGTGGGTGTAGAAATGTCCACAGCAATGGACTGCTCGGGGAAATAAGGCAGACCTCACAAACTTTTGAGTACAGATTGATTGTACTCAGCTAAAGATAATACATAAAGATAAGACCTGAATTTGAATCTTGGCTCTGACCCACAGAAATTGAGTGAACTAGAATGAGTCATTTTAACTTCCTGTGTCTCAGTTTCTCTGCAGGCAAAATATTACCCAAGTTGTTGTGACTGTTTGGAGGTGTGATGTAAACTCATAAAGAGCAACCTTCAGCATGAGGTACATAATGATAAAAGCCTTGCTGACATTCTCATCTCCCATTCTTAAAAGCACAGTCTTTGAGGTCCTAGGGCACTATCTGAATCCTGGTTCTGTTGTTTATTATATTACTTTGGAAGTACTCTAGGTCTCAAGGAAAGTATGCAGCTTGGGCTTACGGCACCATTTTCAGGTGGGCTTCAGGAGGGGATGGACTGTAGACTCATTTGCATTTTTTAGTTCTTATTATGCCCCCTCATGCAGCTCCATGAATGTGAAATGTCCCTTACAGGCTCATATGTTCAAAACACGAGTCCCCATCTGATGGTGCTACTTTGAAAATCTGGGTAAGCTCTAAGAAATAGGACCAGGCTGGAGAAAGTGAGTCACTGGGGGTAGGGTCATGTGGGTTCTATACAGCCCAGCCCTATGTATGGCCTGAGCTTTCTGAACCCTCATCAACTGTTATGCAAACAAGTGGCCCTATAATCCCACTGCCACAACCAGGAGCTTCTACCACCACCATGAAAGCTGTCATGCTTTTCCTGCTATGATGGACTGTATCCTCTCAAACTATGAATTAAAGTGTACAATTTCTCCCCTAAGTGGCTTCCTTCCAGTAGTCTATCACAGTGTCAAGAAATAAGCACAGAAAATTGGTCCCTAGAAATTGGGGTGCTGCTACCATAAACCTGACTATGTTGTATGTAGGCCTTTGGCATTGGTTGTATTGATTGTAGAACCATTTGGAGAGGTCTTAAAGAAGCATCTGATGCTGTAAGTAGAGCTTAATGATCAATTTGTTGGCGTTTGGAAGACCAAATTGCAGATGGAAAGGCGAGCAGGACAGAATGTGTTCATGAGACTTTGGAGAGAGAGGGAAGGACTATGGAGAACTGTGCTGGAGAACATTCATCTTACATTCTGGCAAGGCATGGGGCTACATTCTGCCCATGTCCTAAAAATGTGAATGGGCTAAACTGAAAGGCAAGAGACCAATTTGTTCAATGAGGGAAATTTTAAGGCAGCACAGCATTCAGTCAGTAGCACGGTTGTTGCTCCCTGCTTTTAGCCAAGTATACTGTAATTTGTTGAGAAAAGAAACAAAGCTGAAGTTTGGATATGCTGGGTTGCAAAAAACTTTGTACTTACTAGAGACATCAGAACCATTAAAGAGACACTGCACATTTTTTTAAAAAATCAGGACCATAGGAAAAAATGATGTGGCAGAAAGATTCTACCCATTGCAAGCTCCAGGGTATAAAGCTGAAGTTCCATGTGATTAACATCCATTTGAAAGGAATGTGCCCAAAAAGATAGAGCTTCTCCCTCTCTGGTGTCCTGTTAAAAAATAGTGGTCTAGGGATGTTTTCCCAGGTACACCTATGGAGACAGGGTCAGAATGTAACTTGAGCATCTAGCAGAACTTATTTTTCTCATGTTGCTGATTGCATGCACAAAGAACACAAGAATTACAGAGTCGTCGGATCTTTTGCCAAGGTCTCAGAAAAAAACTTGATGTGGTTGGCTAGTGTGTGATAGGTCTGATCTTCTAAAAGGAGGTCCTGAGAGGCCACTGCATGAAGATCTGAAAGTGAGGCCAACATTTCATTGGAGATCTCAGCATTTTGGACATGTCAAGAGTATGGTACATCTTCTGAGGAAAGCTGAAGCCACCCAGAGAGGGCAGTTTATGAGAGCAGCTACAGTTGCTATGGGAAACAGGACTATAAGAGTGGGGCTACCCAAGCCCACTGAAGTCAAAAGGATGTCACAGCAAAACCCAGATGTCAGATAGAGTTTTGGCATTTGGTGTTTGCCATGCTGGGTTTCATCCTTGCTTTTATCTAGTTAGTCTTCCTTTTCTATCTCTCATGTCTCCATTTTGGAATGAGAATTGAAGACTTTGTTTGCTCTAAGTGGAGGCTTTGTGCTTGTGACCAGTGCTGGAACTATAAGACTTTGTGGAATTTTGATGGAACTGTTGTGGAATATTAGTACATTCCTAATGTACTAATTAGATATGTTACATTCTTTTATGTTGCATTTGTTTAACTCCGGAAAGCTGTGTTACTTTGCCTGTCTAAAACACCTGATTTGTCTAATAAATAGCTGAATGGCCAATAGTAAGGCAGGAGAGGGGGATGGCAGGGCTGGCAGGCAGAGAGAGTAAATAGGAGAAGAGAGAAGTGGAAGGAGTGAGAAAAAGAGAAGAGGAAGATGCTAGAGGCCAGTCACCCAGCCACCCAGTCACGGAATAAGAAGGAAAGAAAGGTATATGGAATAGAGAAAGGTAAAAGCCTAGAGGTGAAGGTAGATGGGATAATTTAAGAAAAGCTGGCTAGAAACAAGCCAAGCAAAGGATGGGCACTCATAAGTAAGAATAAGATTTCATGTATTTATTTGGGAGCTGGATGGTGGGCCCCCAAAGAGTTAAAGAAACCAAACAATTACATTGGACTGAATGCATTTTGCATGATTAGACAGTCACAAGCCTATGGTGTTCAGGACTGGAAGATACTGTGAAATATCTCCACCCCACAGGTACCTGTACTTGAACACTTGGACCTTCTGGCTGCTGGGGCAGCTTTGAGACAGTATAGAAGCTTTAAGAGATAGGGCCAAGCTGGAGGAAGTGGATCACCAGGTAGAGGGTGGCTTATAGCCTGACCCGACTTCTGATCTGAGATCTTTGCTTCCCAGTTTGCAGAGATGTGAGCACGCTGTCTCATGCTCTCAATGACTTGTTCACGAACTTCTCCCAGTATACGAACCATGCCATGGCTTCCCTGCCACGATAGACGCTACCCTTCTAAGTTGTGGCTACAATAATCCTCCTCCCCTTAAGGCAGTTGTATTAGGTACTCTGTCACAGTGATGAGAAAAGTAACAAATCCAATGCCACCCCTGTCAGGAAGGTCACAGTCAGCCACTCTTCCAGGAGCATATGCTCTAATTTAAACTTCCATCCCCTTCCACCCACCATCCTGCCCAGCTCTCCCATGGACTGGTTTCCAGTCTCCTCCATCCACCAGCCTGCCCAACTTCCTGTTCTTCAGTCCTGGACGTTTCCATCCATCAACCTGGCCAACTCTTTTTGTGCATTTATTCCAGAAAACAGGGCAAACATTTCTCCAGGCAGATACCCAAACATGACTCAGTGCCAGCAACACCTCGTCCTAGATCCCTGACAAGAGGAGCCCTCAACATCCCCAATTACGAGAGGGTACATATTTGTCAATTGGGTTCCACGACATACTCCAAGCACCTAGACTCATGCATGTCTGGCACATAGCAGGCTCTCAAGAAGGTTCTCGCCAAATAAATGAACAAATAACTTAGCTTATGAAAGTCCTCTGTGTACTTGTAGTAGGTGATTTATGCCTGCCTACCCCTTTACTGCTCATAACAACCCAGTGCCAAATTACATTGTAATAATAACTTTACTGATGATCGACCGAGTGATGAGAAATAACCTTACTCAAGCTCATACAGCTGGAGGTCTGCAGCCATCCACACTACTCTACTCAGTGACTTCTAAGCACAGGAACTGAAAGGGGTATGGAGACCAACTCACCCAAGCCTGCATCAAGCACCACAATACAGCCAAGGGCATCTGGGCAGATCAAGGAGATTTTAATTTACTTAGGAACTCGTCCCTCTCTGAACAACCACTTAACAGCAACCGATTTCTTCTGAGGCAGGAAGTAAACTCAGCTAATTTTTGAATGCATTAGTGGGAAAGAGAAATCTTTTTGAATCCTGTAGAAAGACAAGTGCCTCTTATGTGGGTGAGTCAGGGTTGTCGACCTGAGAGATGCTTAATGTATCTACTTGATTTTGTCCAGCAAGTTTTTACTAGTCAATTAACAAACAAATAAAAAACACCTATGGTGTGTAGGGCAGTGCACCAGGAACTGCAGGGGTGGGATGCATGCCTGGCATTTATAATCCCTGCAGGAATCAAGGGGGGTTGAGGGCATCTATGAATTTGCATAAATCCTTTGCATCATGCAATCTTCAAGGTCAATTCAGAAAGTTAGCATTGTTATACTTAGTGCTGTCAAAAGACCTGTCCCCCAACGTACAATCAGCAAGTAGTAAAGTCAGAACTTGAGGGATCTATAAAAATAAGTACAGTGGTAAGACAGGACTGTGGCAAGAGTACATCTAGCCAGTCACTGTCTGCCTGGCACCGAGCTAGGAAATGCACTTCTGGTTTAAGAAGTATGGGGAGAGAAAGGAAGAAAAGAGAGAAAGAGGATGAAAGGAAAGGAGAGAAGGGGTGATGAGGGAAGGAGGAAGGAGAGGGGAAAAGAAAAGGATGGAGGAAGGGGTAGCAAGGGAAGGAGGAAGCCAGGAGGGAAAACAGAGGAGGGAGGAAAGTTTGAGAGCCAAGAAAAATGAATGGGAGAGAGTGGGAGTCCAGGCAAGTTGTAGATGCCGCAGAGTGTTAAGTATACACAATCCTCCAAATAAGACTTTCTCCTCTTAACCAGAAAGATCAAAAGAAGGATAAGCCACAGCCCTGACACCAGGAACCAGTGTTATGCAGAGACTTTTTTCTCCTTTTGTTCTTTTAAAAGTCCATGTTTGGGAAATTCTAACTGCAATCCCTCATATTTTGCATGTGTGAGATTAAAGCCAGGTCTGAGGGTCTTTAGTCTGAGTCCTGCTACACAGAGATGGGCCGGTGTCTTTTCTGGCCCAGTTTCAAGGACCACAGAAGCCTGTGAAGCAGTGTTTCCTTTCTGCCCTTGTCATTCCATAATCACGTGCTGCCATCTGTAGTCTGGGGGGCAAATATCTCTTTATCATGTACTACAGTTTTTATCATGAAACTATCCTGACCCCAGCATCCAACGGTGCTGAACTGATGGCAGGAAAGGAAGTGAAAGCTACCCACAATTCCATTCTCCTATCATGATAGGATCATCTCTGTTGGTATTCTTTTGTGCATGCATTTACATAATTGCAATCATAAGTGCACATTTTTTAAAGCATTTTGAATGGCCTTTTCCTACCTCCCAAGGGACAGAATCATAAGTCATACCTATCTATAGCAAAAGCCTTGGAAAGACCTGAGTTTCCTCTGGGATTATTTTCCTGTGACTCGGTTTTTGGTTTCTTTATTTACAAAATGGGAGCAATCATATTGTATATATCAAGTAAAGGCTCAAAGATGACAAACCCAAAAGCCAAGACTGTGTTTCATGGATAACGAGCCATCCATGGTCTGGGGAGATAGTTCAGTTAATGCAATGCTGCCTGATAAGTATGGAAATCTCAGTCCAATCCGCAGAAGAGCTGGGTATGGTAGTGTATACTTGTGACCTCAGGACCTGAGAAAAAACAGGTAGATCTCTGGAGCTCACTGATGATCAAGGCTACTTGGTGAGCTTCAGGCCAATGAGAGACCTGTGTCAGAAAACAAGGAAAGTAGTGTTTGAGAAGTGACAGCCAAGTGTCCTCTGACCTTCACATGTCTACCACATATGTGCATGGTGCATGTACACCCCCACTATGCATCTATCTACCCATCTACACACACAGTAAAAAATGGTCACATTATGGTCTCCTCTATTGTCTTTATTCAGTTGACTTCAGCTGGACCTAGGGCTTCAAAGCTGGAGTTGGTGTGGCTTCAACAGTTCCTAACACCTAACAGCAAGTTCTGAAGTTGGGATTATTTAACTGCTTATCTAGACACCCTAGCATCTTCAGGATCTAACTCATGACCATATTTGCTTGTGATTCATTTCTATTTATGAGTATGTTCTATAGTTTCATCATCATAAAGACCCATATTCACTCAACAAAGCCCCACTGAGCTGTGTTTTCTTACAGGAAGCCCCCCTTTATCTCTGAAACATCCATCTGTTACATTATGACTGCAGTCTGTACATGTATCTCCTGATGCACTTGTTAAGCGTACCCTAAATATACAAGAAACACATGAATCCATTTATTGGTTATTTTTTTCATATTTAGAAACTTCTGTCATTTTCCACCCTTCTCATGCCCAACAAGAAAACAATAACTCATTTGCACCCACCAGTGAACTTCTAAGTTAACCTCCAAAGTGATTTTGGTTCCCATGCCTCTTCTACAATGACTCACTAGAGATAAAACATATCAAGGAAAAGCAGATAGAAAGATTGTAAGAGCCAAAAGATCAAGAAATCTACTATGAGATTTCATCTCCTAGAAATAACAACAAAGATTCACTCGTGATACCTCAGTAATACGGCTGCCTAAACAAGACTTGAACAAGAACCCCGCCAATGACATGCTAACACGAAAAGGTGGAAATGTCAAAGGGCTCCATCCTAGACAAAGAACTGTAGGTAACTAAAGACTGCTTAGAGAGGAAGAATTAAATCTTCCCCAGGGATGAACTCTCTAACTGGTTATTAAATACCAAGTTGGCAGCCCTGAAATCATATACATACAAGGAATACTAAATGGACTTAGCAGATGGTATTTATTTATTTATGCATGTATACATGTATGTAACGATAACAATTAAAGAAAAAGAGGTCATGAATTTGAGAGGGAGTGAGTGTGTCTGTGGGGGGGATGTGGGATGTAAATGGAAGGGGTTGGAGGTGGGAAGTGGAAGGAGGGAAATGATGTAATGTATTTTAGTTAAAAGATATATTTAAATAAACAGTGACAAAAAGACATGAAGATTACATCATGCTTTCTAAGTAGTAAATAGTATCCTGCAGTGTGTGTCACGGTTTCTGAAGCTTTTCACTGCCACGTGTGGTGCTACTTCCTCATATATACCAATGAGGCTGACAGTTTCCCTTGAAATGGCACCTATCTATCCCTGGAAAAATTCCTCCCATACGCAAACAGCTTCAAAGGGTAGTTGTCAAATGAATAAACAAAGAAAAATAATAATCAAGGGATCTTTCCAGAATCCACATAGAGAAAGGAAATTCTTGGAAATTTTTGATTCTTCCTTCTCAATTCCCTAGCTGGAGCCTGGGGTCACTTTCCTGCATCCAGCATGCCAAGGACCTGAGGTTGATGCAAGGGACCAGCTTCCAGCCAGCATACACATACCACCTACCTTGCTCTCTAATTCCTGTGCAAATTTCCAGAAGCCTATAGGCTAGGCAAAGAGGATTTCAATAAACCCAGGAAATAAATATGTGTCTTAAAATAGCCGAATGAGAGATTTCCAATAAGCTGCTTCTGCACAGGCTCTTGAGACGAGTCATGTGGAGAGAAAATGCCAACCACTGCAAGTTTACGGAGGCTGAAGCAGAAACGGAAATAGGAGGTTTGCAGAACCACGTGCTGTCTCTCAGCCCAGCTTCAGGGTTTCTTTTACGAGCCAGTCTTGAAGTTGGAAAATAAACATTGCTTTGAATCATTATTTAGCGAAAGGGAGTGATTTAATTTTTTTTTTTTTCTTAGACAGGCTTGGCGGCTGAAGTGGTAATTTCCCTGTTTATTTGTTCTCTTTCTCCAAGAAGCTGAACAGTTTTGATAAATTGTTCCAGACCTTACATTTCCCAGGGACATTACTGCATCAGTTGACTTTGTGGAGTATTCCACTTCAAGGGGAAACAGTGCCCTCTTTCTGCCTGCCCTGGTCTTTCCATGAGGAGCACTGGCTTTCCCTCTGGTCTTCCCTAATTGTAGTTACTGATGCCTTGACTTGCAGGCTAAGTACCACTTCCTCTAGAAAGCCCTCAGTGACCTGCAGAATTATCCAGGAAGGGCTGTGTTACAGCCTGAAAATATTAAATGGAAATTATTATGTCCACAAGTCTCAAGTGCACATCATCATAAGTACTATGATGAAGTCTTGTGCCATCCTATCCTGCCCTGCCTGGGTTGTGAACTTTCCTAACCTAGCATATACACAGCATCTGTGCTACCTACCCATTCAGCACTCTGCTATCTCAGCTATCAAATCCAGTGTGTTGGCACATCATTGTTTGTGTTCCAAAGCCTCTCTTTCAATACATCACGGCTCCAAAGTGCAAAAGCAGCAATACAAGAAGGTATAATGGCATAAAACACAGAAGGACAGATTAACTCTGGCACTATGTGGGTGCACTATGGGGAACCTGGAGAAACATAGTCTTTAGAGAGCTCTAGATTATGCATAGCTTTGGGTACCTGGTAGGAGCCTTGACATTTACCTTTCATTAATGGCAGAGGAAGGCTACAATATAAACTCATTTACTACTAACCTGAGCTAGAAGTAGGTGTTACTATAGTCTTTGTGATACTGGGGTGTAAAGAGAAACATTAAACACTTCATCAAAGCCCACACAGCCAGAGTCAGAGCTGGAATTTAAATCCAGCTTCCAGACTCCAAAGCCACATAACATTACATCTCCGTGACATGTGCATGTCAAAAGTAAATATCTACATGTAAGACTAGCATCTCCCACCACTGTTCTGACTTCCTTTGAGTTATAAAAACTATTTTAGAAACGGGGATTTAAAAATTTGCCATCATCATTAGCTATTTTTCTAATGCTAGAAAATCTGTTGCTGGTTCGTAAAAAATGAGGCCTTTGCCAGTCAACACGTCTCCATAAATAACACAGATGACAGTGTCATCTTCCCCAAGTAAGTGCATAAATACATATATGAGTATCATATCCTGTTACTATCATTTGCCGTTTGCCATCTTCATTTCTCCTATGAAGATGCTGATTCCTTTAAACTGACCTGTAGGGGGAGCTCAAGACCCTCCTTGTCCTACTGAGTGGCAGCACAGACAGCTCAGGTTTTCTTTTCTTTCCTTTCCCTTCTTCCCTTCCTCCCTTCTTCCCTCCCTCCCTCCTTTCTTCCCTCCCTCCCTCCCTCCCTCTCTTCTCTTTCCCTCCCTCTTTTCTTTCCTTCTTTCCTTTCTTTTTGTTTTCACTGTGAAGCCCAGGGTTTCCTCAAACTTAGGGCAATATGGTAGAATAAGAGGCGTGAGCCACCACACCCGGTTATCTATCCCTTCTTCTAAGAGAAGCACTGACTGTCTTCTGCGTGCCTCTCCACACCAACACACTCACACCATGTAGCTCATCCGGACTGTGTATCCTCCACCTCTACCAAGAAACGGCAGCCTCTGACCCAGCCAATCAGTGGTTGGCAACTCTCCTTGCCCCAGTGATTGGCTGGGGAAGAGACAGCCAAGACAATGCCATCAGCAACAGTTCATGGATCATATTCGCTGGGACTTTGAGAAGACCTTTCTCCCCTCACTTCATGAGCCAGTGACCAAGCCATGGTCAGCCCTGGAACTGTGAGCTGCTTTCCTGCTGCCAGGAAGGAGAGCATACATAGAGAGATGAGAAGTGAAGAGACAATGAAACACAAGTCTCTTGATGGCATCATTGTGAGTCCCTGTCTTCAACCTGTTGGGGATGTCAGCAATTCTTGAGTGAAAAAAAAAAAAAAAAGCTGACCCCCATGAAATACCTTCTACAAGTGGGATTTGTGTTGAGGGTGAGTTAAATAGTTTTTAGTTATTAAGTTTATAGTCTGTGGTTACGGTGCATTTTAAATATTTCAGAAAATCTTAAATATTTCTTCCTTAAATGTTTCAGGAAGTTTTTGAGATAAGCTAATTAAAGTGACACTTAGCTTAAAATATAGAGTACAACTTGGAGTGTGTGTGTGTGTGTGTGTGTGTGTGTGTGTGTGTGTGTGTGGCTCAGTAGCCTAGTTGTGTCTGAACATGAATGGATTATAAAACACCCTCAGAGAAGACTTATGACATATGGACAGACACCTTCTCTGTCTCCAAGAAGACAGGCAGGACTTAGGCAGTTATTTATCTTTCTTGGAAGGATCCAGCTCCTTCCCACAAGGCATCCTATCACTGGGCTGGCTCCTTCCTATTGAGATGAAACTGCCACCCCCAGATGCTCAAATTCATCTCTACCTAAGATCCACGTAAGTTGAGGTGGAAGGAAACTTCACTGAGGGAGGCTCTTGTGAAGTGAAATTCATTAGCTATCATAGACACTCTAAGATATTTCCTTGGACTAAATAGGATAAGTCAAAATACACACATTGCCCTTTGAAACTCTGTTTTTATTGAATGGTGTGGAAGCCAGCAACAAACACCTAAGGTAAGGTCTAGATGAGAAATAGCTGCTAACCATCCATCCACTGTAAGGACTGTGCCTTGTAAGATGCTATGGGAGGTGGTACATGCTATCTTGAAAAGCATCCTTTGAGAAAGAATAGAGGAAGCCCTGGACTGGATTACTTTTCCTAAGCATTTGCACTCTTTCACTTTCTGGTCTCTTCTGAAAGATTCATTTTGTGTTCCTTATCAGGTTCCTGTCTTTGTGAGGGCAGAAAGCCAAGCTTATCCACCTATAAAGGGTGTTGCTCATTCTAGGCTCTCCTAGGTCCACCTAGGTTCCATTCTGGTTTCCCTTTCTGGTTTGGCACTCATTGCCAATGGTATATAATATATGTCAGTAGAGGTTACAGTTAATAGTTCCTGTAGCAAGGGCTTATATGAAATAACCAAGCTCAGAGCTATGGCTAAGGGGAGATGGTCAGGTTACATAGTCAGTGTGGATAGCCAAGCATAACCAAGTGAACTAGCCTCATGGAGCATCTTGTCTTAACAAGAACATGTCTATCTAGATCTTTACATGGCCCCGTGTGGGCTTCAGAGTTATTATCACTGCCGATAAAACTAGGGCAGACAGGTAAAACTGTCCTGTCCAGAAGTGCATTAGTCATTTCCAGTGTCCTGGGTCTTTCCTAGGAAATCACAGTCTCTTGTGTTTGTGTGTATGGTAAGTTTCTCTCCCAGTGAGGAGGCCCATAGTCCATCACCATGTCTGATCACAGATGGCATCCTCTGCTATTTCTGTATCATGTTCCCTAGAGGTGTTCTTCAGCACACTCTGATCTGGTGGGTCCTAGTGGTGCTGGCTCATCACAGCTCCTGGCATCCAGAGAATGATGTTGTTCCTCTGGCTCACCTTTCTTACCTCACTGGCTTCTGAATGGCAAGTCAATGCATTTCACAACTTGTATCAGGAGAACATTGCACGACCAATTGAAAACATCTTCCCACTTCATTGGGGAGGAGTTTCACAGGGCAATTCTACATCTGTTTCTAGAACTCAGCACTCATTCAGGCATGAGCCTGTATTAGTAGAGGGTGGTCAGTGTGCCAGGCTGAATTAAGGAGATCAAACCCCACATGACGCTTCAGCAAGTGTGCCTTCCAATGAGAATACAAGAACAGCTAGCCGTAGGCACCATTCACAGCTTTAAGTATAACTGCCAACCTTAAACGGGCTACCTTCTCTGTCTCCATGACCTCATCTTCAAGTAAGGCAATGATGACCCCTTCACAGAGTTAGTAGTTAAAAAGCATATCAAGAGTAAGGACCCAGCAAAGTGCCAATGACAAAAGCCAGGACTGCCCACTCAGCCCTACTGAGTGCTGAGAATTACTGTGTAGGTCCTGACGGTGCTAATGATCCTACCAAAGAAGTAACTGAGGAACAAAAAAGTAGCCACATTTCATAGGTCACCAGTAAACACAGCTCCAGGGTTTGCTCCGGACACCAGCAGCCCCCTGCTCTCTACAGCTGCTGAAAGATGGCAGCTCTCCAGCAGGAGTTTTTACATTCTCTTCCTATCTCTTGTCCTCTGCTTACATGCTTCTATCTCATGCCCGCGCTTCTCCCCAGTGCCTATAAACAAAATGTCTGTATGAGAGAATTATCCATAATTGTTCAGGTTTCTCTTTGGTAGGGAACCACTAAAGCACAACACTTGGAGAATCTGACCGTGATTGACTTTTGCTTGACCTGAAAATCTTACCCCATGCACTCAGAATCTTTGGTCAGAACTTCCCCCAAATTCACTGTATAAGGTAAGTTTCTCCTCCGTGCTGAAGATCTGAAGAGATCCAACAGACTTATTCTGTGGTCCACATTCTACATCTAAGGTACACGGACAGCCCACGTGAAGAAGGCAGGGAAGACTAGTTCCTAGGAGAAGCAATAGCCTCAGAAGCTTTCAGCCATGCTTCTAAAATTGTGTTCCAGAGATAAGCATCATCTGGAAAAAAAAAAAAAAAAAACCAAATCAAACTTTTCATTCCTCTGGAGATAACGCAAAACTTAGAATAATGTGGGTTTGTTCATTCAAATGAAGTGGCTGAACCTCTGTGAAGAGAGCTTGTCTGTACTTTAATTTGCCTATCTTTTAGTCCCCCTAGTCCTAGGCCCCATATGACCGGCCTCTAGAACAATGCTCTACAGATACAGTCAAAAGCAACAGCCTAGTCGTGACTGTGGAAGATGGCGCAAAGCTGGAGTTTCTTCAAAGCCTTGTCTTCAGATAGCTGCCTTGAGTTTGTCAGGTGGCACCCCAAAAACTTCACTTCCTTGATTTCTGACCTGACTCAAGAGTTTGCACAGTGAGAAAAGACTTCTCCCTACAGGGGCTTGTGGAATACAGACAGTGGCGACTGTTAAATGTTTTAGCTACCTTATATATAGCAATTGAGTTAGGAAAAGCAAGTTAGCCAAAGACTTGAAAGGAAGTCTGTGATACAGAGCATCATAATATCACATATCACAGAGAATATCACAAGCCAAGCATATGTGTAGGGCTGTGCATATGCTTTGGTTTACATACATGAGAATCATAGACCCAGGATGGGTCTATAGGCTTCCTGCTGCTTTTGAGGCTGTGTGCATGCAAACAATGAAAGCTGAGGTTGTGTTACAATCTGGCTTCCTGAGCAATGACACACTACCAGAACCTCTCAGTGATGGCTGGAGGACTCATATTTAAGGAAGTCCCTAAACTGACCACCAAGCTAACACAGACTTGCGTGGATAAACATGATACAGGATGTAGAGACCACTCCTACAAATTTAATACAGGAACAGAACCAATAACAGTCAAGGGGAATCTGATTTATAGAGCTGTCATATTTTAGTGCTTAAAATGTCCACTTTCTGAGAAATATAAACCTGCAAGAAACAGGAAGTTATTATTTATGTGCAGGGAAAAACAAACACATAATTAATAGAAACCATTCCCATGGAAGCACAGAGAGATGAGTGACTAGACAAAAGTTACAAGCCTGCTATTTTAAACAAGTTTCTAAAGATACTAAAGGAAATCACAAATAAAGATTTATAAGGAAATTAAGAAAGTGACAGCTCACCATATGGAAGAAAATGATAAAGAGAATTTATATGTACATTAAATTAATTGATAAGGGCCCTGAACCAAATGAAAATCCTGAGAGAACTCAACATCACATTAGAGCTGGCAGAAAAAAGTGAGGTGCCTCAGAGGTGAGGAGAGGTTTTCAGGCTGAGTCACAGACATAAAAAAAGAAAAAGAAGGAAAATAATTAGAGCCTGAGACTTGTGTGCCACTACTGCATGTACTAGTGTTCTCTTCCCTGAAGAAGGTCACCTCTCACAAGATCTCACTATGTAGACTAGGCTGGCCTTGAACTTGTCGAGTTCCTCCTGCCTCTGCCTCCAGAGTATTGGGATTAAAGGTGTGTGCTGCCATGCCCAGCATAAATGCTGAATTCTTACAGTTCTTTTTCTCTCTGTTACAAAAGATAACCACAAAAAGAACAATGACAAATCTGTGTTTATAAATATAGAATATACATTGAGATCTTATTCATATGTAAACAAAGACCCGAATAAGGATTTTTTGTAAAATATTAAGTTGACATGAATCTGAACTAGAAATATTATAAATTAGTAAGTTATTTGTACTCCCCATTAAGAAGCCAAGAAATAGCTAAAGAAATAGTTACAGAATGAAAGCAAGTCCTAGCAAAATATCTAATACAAAAATAAAAAGTAATGCAAGAGGGCTTTAACTACATTAACTGTGAGTGGCTTGTACATACTAACCTAAAGGCAGGGATAGGCCAAAGGGAAAGATAAAACATGTTTGAACTACAGGCTATTTACAAGGGGCACAATTTAGACTTAAATACAGTACTATGACTATATTGAAAGAAAACTTTAGGCAAAGACTTTAGCTTTACCACCTGAGGGTGTTATACACTTACTAGACAAGGTAGAGTGAAACAGAAAATTGTTTTTGTATATAAAGAAGAGTGTTTTATGATAATACGGCAGTCCACCAGAAAGCAGGACAATTTTAAGCATATATGCAACTAATATCAAAGCTCCCCAACACATGGGGAATAACTATAAGGAGAACCACACAATTTTGTGCAAAATATTGGCAATTTCAATACTCTAAAATGAAATAATGGATGGAACAACTAGATGGGAAGACTTATATAACAGTATCAACCATCTAGACCTGACAGACATCCACAGAACATTGCACAAAGCAACAGAAGAAGACGTGTTCTCCCAAGTACACATGGACTGTTTCCCAGGATGCCCATATGCTGGGCTATAAAACGAGTTTCAGAAAACTGAGAAGGCTGAAATCATACACAACATGTTCCTCAATAACAGCATCATAAAATTAGTTATCAATAATAGGAATAAATTATGGAAGCCCACACAGGTATAGAAGTTAAACAATATCAACCTACAAAATCAAGGGGTCAAAGGAGAAACACAAGAAGGATTAGAGATGCCTTGAAATGAGTACAAAGATATCACCACATTGAAACTTATGAAACACAGCAAAGGGAGCCAGTTTAGAGAGAAATTTGCATTTTAAAATGACTATATTAAAAAAGAAAGATATCAAATACATAAACTAAACTCCCCCCTGAAAAACCTTGGGAAAGAATGGCAAAATATCTCTTAAGTCAGGAGAAAGAAAGTAGCAATTAGAAGACAGAAATCAATGGAACAGAGAACAGAAAAATGATTTAAAAAAAAAAACAATACCAAATGTCTGTTCTTTGAAAACAGTTACAGAATTGACAAGACATCAACTTGGGTTGCTACAAAAATGACAGATGACATAAGATATTGAAGTTAGGGAAAGAAAGGACACCAAAATGACTTTGAGTAGGTACTATGACTTATTATATGCCCAAACTAAGATAATCTGGAAGTGACAAATTCAAAGAAAGACACAAGTGACCAACACTGATCCACGAAGAAACACAACTGGAATAGTAATAAAGAGATTGAACCAATCACAATAAAAGAGTTATTATCCATTTATTGATGATGTTTAACGGCATTTATTTAAAACACTAATAATGCTTTGAGAAAAAATTTTCCAACTTATTTTAGGTCAACATTACCCAGATAAAGATAAATATAGAAACTAGACACAAAACTACACACTAATAACTATTACAAACATAGATATAAAATACTTTAATAAAATCCTAACATTCTGAATCCAGTAACAAATGAAAAGGATTATATACTCTGTCTAAATGAGATATTTTTCTCCTAGAATAGAACATTGATTCAATATTTGAAATCAATCAATAGAATGTATCAAATTAATAGAATGGAAGGTTTTCCCAAATGATTACATCAATTGATACAGAAAAGGCATTACTACGATCTATCACTTATTATGAGGAAAATAAACTAAAAATAAAAGGAAGCTTGTTCCGCTTTAGCAAAGTCATGTAGAAAAGGACCAGAGCTGGGTTGAGGAGAAAACTTAGTGGGTAAAGTACTTGTAATAGAAACATGAGTTTGGTCCCCAGAACTTAAAGAAAAAAAAATTTTGGCATAGTGGCACAAATTTGTATTCTCAGCACTGGGGAGGTGGAAGTAGGTAGATCCTTGAGGCTCCCTGTCAAGACTAGTCTACCTGGAAAGATTTTGTTTAAAAAAACATGGTGGATAGCTCCTGAGGGATAACAACCAAGACTGGCCTTTAGTCTCTACATATACATGCAGGGGTACACACACAGATACAAAACAACTCCTGCTAACGCCACACTTGAGACTAAAGCAGTTAACCCATCAGAATCATAATTATAAGCGTGTTTGCCACTAGTAAGAGTTCCCAAATAGAAGACATGATTGGAAGCAAGCAGGACAGAACTAAAAGAAAAATACACAATTCAACAAAATGACTTGAGATTCAATATTCCATTTTCAATATTGAAAAGAACAATTAGTTGGGAGACAATCAGTGAACATGAAGAATTATGTAACAGTAGAACCGAACCACACAGGCAAGAAAAGGCAATCATCTCTATCCTTCATTCAATTTTAGAACACAAGATTCTACACCAGACATCCAAGAAAAAGGAAATGAAAGACTCTTTCACTAGAAAGGAAGGATAAAATCACCTTTATTGGAAACCAACATGATCCTATGGATAAATTATACATAGGGACACATAAACACACACACACACACACACACACACACACACACAAAGTATTAGAACTAATAAATGAGTTCTGATAACTTATAGCATGCAATGTTAATATTTGAAAACCAATTACATATCTATATAACAGCAAGGGACACCCTGAAAGTTAAGAATACAGCTCAATGAAGAGCAGCAGCAAAAGAAATAAAATAGAAATGTGTTTAATAAAAATGTACATGGTTCATTACTGAAAACTATAGGATGTGTTTTTCTTTAAAATTTTTTTTATTCATTTTGCATGCCAACTACAGACCTCCTCTCATCCCTCCTCCCACCCCCCACCTTCTTCCCCAACCCCTCATGCCCTCCTCCAACAGGGTAAGTTCTCCCATGGGGGGACAGCTAAACCTGGTACACTCAGTTGAGGCAGGACCAAGCCCCTCCCCACTTTATCAGGGGTGAGCAAGTATTAAAATTACTTTTAATTAAATAAATGTCGTAGCATCCTATATTTATAGACTGGAGTCCACAATAGTTTAAGAAGACAACTCCAGAAATTACCTACAGATTTCTAAAACAATTTCTTTTAAGATCACAGTTGCAAAAATTGACAACTAAGTTTCAACTTGACTGAGATCTTTCCTAAATACAGATCAGTTTAAATATAATGAGTAGGTCACACAAATTCCATGGGAATGCATTCCACATATTGTCTTTTCTGAACTGGGGGCTAGAAAGGCTTTTTCATTTCTTCCCACAAGGAATGAGGGTATTGTGTACTTAACCATAACTATTTATTGAACATAAACTGTGACACAAACATTATTCTATGATCCAGGATTGTGGAACTGAACTGAATAGAAAAAAATCACCCTCCTTTTGGTGGACATGCTATTGAAGGGATAGACACTTTAAAAAAGAATGTATACATGCATCAGATTGCACTAAGTCCTATAGGTATTAAGAGATAAAGGAAACAAATATTTGGTGGGATATAAGGGTATGGGGATGATTCAAAATAAGTTGCTGGGATGAGCATTATCTGGGAATTGTTTCCAATACTGGGGGAGAATTTTAAGCCATGTTATTTTCTTGCTCCAAACCACCCTTCATAGATAGATCAACAGCTGAAGGGAAAGTTATGTTTGGAACCTCTGTAGGTTTTGTATATTCCTTTACTCTATGATCCATCTAACTCTCCACCCTCTACTTATCAGCCAGCCAGTCAGCCAATCACTCATCTGATACTCAGTCCATCCAGCTTTCCATCTATACAATCACACATTTACCATCACACCCATTTGTTCTTTGATTATTGAGATATAATTCACACAGCATAAACATTTGCTTTTGAAGCGTGAAATATAGTGGTTTCCAGTTCACTCACAAAGTTGGACCACCACCATCAGCCCACCCCATATCAAGTTATCACTCCCTGCATCTCTAAAATTCAAGGCTCTACTATGGAGGAATGCAGGCAATTCTGATCTGGAGTGAATTGAAAGAAACCACCGGTCCATTCGGAAGACTTGTTGTCTGTTCTCTGAAGATGCAGTTGCCACATCCTGGTTGTCATGCTTCCCAGCACAGCCACCTCCACATTCGCTTCCTTCTCTGCCCCAACCAAAGCTGCCCTGCTGTGCCAAGCAGGGCTTCCGCTCTGCTAAATGGACCTGCACGATACACTCAGCTGTGCCTTTTCGCTTTGCACGCACAGCCCAGGCCCTGCTGGGATTCTTGAGTTCCCTGATGGGCTCACTTCCTCATCCCTGCTCTGTGGCAGGCAGGCCTTCCTGAATGCCAGGAGGTGTTTTGATGCTTGGGAGAGACAGTGTGCAGTCTCCCCTCTGCTGCAGGAGAAAGGTGGGCGGGTGTGTGGGTGACAGGCGCAGTGGGGACCCAGCTGGCAGGAGCAGATGCAACTGGGAGAGCAGCGAAGAGCAGAAACAGAGAGGGCTGAGAGACGCTCTGACCTTGCTGCCCCTATTGGTTCATCCCTTGCTTCCAAGCCCACAGACACCAGATGCCTGCATCAACACCTCACTTGGAAAGTAGGCAAAGGTTCTACTGTGACTATACCGTGAAATAAAACTCTTTTTGTGCAGTAAAAGGACTGAAGCAAAGTAGGTGAGCGAGACTCACACTCAGATTCTAGGAATCGTACATGGGCAGATAATCACAGTGGCATTAGCCATAACAGCCCCACAGTGGGTATAAGCCAACTTTCCATCAGTTGCCAAATAGATACATCTGGTACAACAACAGGATGGAATTTTATCTCGTGACTAAAATAAAATTTGGATGAACCTTGAAACGTGGTGAGTGGAAAGAAGAAACCAGACACATAAGAGCAAATATTACTGCCATATTGTGTGATCCTGTTTATAAAAAGTCCACAAAAGGGGCTAAGAAGATGGCTAGGTGTTTTCCATGCAACCGTGAAGACAGGAGTTCAGACCCCCCCTTAACTCATGTAAATGCAGAGCCTACAGGCTGATCCTCATAATCCCAGAACTCGGGAGGTGGAGACGAGACATGGTGTCTTAGGGTTTCTATTGCTGTGGAGAGATACCATCATCATAGCAACTCTTATAACGGAAAATATTTAATTGGGATGGCTCTCTTACAGTTCAGAGGTTCAGTTCATTATCATCATGGTGGGACATGGCAGCATGCAGGCAGACATGGTGCTGGCTTCATCTTGATATGCAGGCAACAGGAAGTAGTGTGTTTATTTGGGCATGACTTGAGAATACATGAGACCTCAAAGCCTGTCTCCACAGTGACACATTTCCTCCAACAAGACCACACCTACTCCAACAAGGTCATACTTCCTAATAGTGTTACTCCCTTTGGGGGCCATTTTCTTTCAAACCACCACACATGGGCTCTCCAGGCAAAGCTGGTTAGTTATGCTAGCCCAATCTGTGAGCTCTGGGTTCAGCAGAGACACTTTCTCAGTAAATCAAGTAGAGTGATACAGGATGACACTCAATATAAACCTGTGATTTCCATGCACACAGCTACACATGTGCTCCCCCTACATGCATGCATATCGCACATACAAACACACATAAAAGTGTCCACAACAGGAAGCTTTATAGACTTAAATTAGTGGTTACTATCAACAGGAAGTGAAAGATGGGGGGGGTGAGATGGTGAAGAGGGACGAGAGGTAAAAGTGCTATATGTTTTTGAAGGTTATGTTCCATCTTCTTCGGAATATTAAGTTCTTCTAAGTTAGATTTTGGTGATTGTTGCACAACCCTGTTTTGAATTTGAAACATGAGAAGCATTGAATTATGCATGACATTTTATAAACTTTTTTTATAATTGTTTTGTGCATGAGGGGAGGTGGGGGTGCATACATGCACCCCAGCATGTGTGTGGGGGTCAAGAGACAACTTGTCTGAATTGGTTCTTTCCTTCTCCCATGTGAGTTACAGGAACAGAACTCAGGTACTCAGGTCTGGCAACAAGCACCTTTACTGACTGAGCAGTCTCCCCAGCCCTAAATTATACATTTCAAATGAGCAAACATATGGAATATGAATTATATGTCAATAAAGCTGTTATAAAAACAAATTGAAGGGGAATGGTAACATCTCAGAAATTCGAATAAATAAGATTTAATGTTATATTTATTTGATAATTAATGTTCAATATTTTGGTTTAAAAATTATGATACAATCTGCAATGAAGAAAATATCAAAACATTATAAAAAAATAATCTCTAACCTTAAAGCCACACATTGTTATTCAATCTACCTTCATCATGGCCTTGGACAGAAAATGCATTGTGCAATCAACTCTACATCTGCAACAGTAGTTACTTCTCAAAGGGGCTCTGGCCAAACACACTCCCTCCTCCACATTCCAGTGCTACTTCTGAAGTTCTGTGGCAATATGTGGCTGTTCACCGTATTGCCCTTGATGCCAATTTGACCATTAGGAATAATTATTAACACATGACATTCTAAAAATATTTTTCTCAGGTCTGTTTAAAGGAATACTATTAAGTAATCAAGCATGGGTAATAAACTAATTCCCACAGATTCTCTCTCCAGGCACTGGAAACCTGATGATAATTCTATCTGGAGGTGTCTATGTTGGAAAAGCTGAGACAGGTAATGTGGTAAGACCTGCCTCATTCATCCAAACATATCTCCTGCATAGCTATTCTACACTAGTTCTTGTGCTGGGGACCATGGGTCAAGAAGGACTCAGGATGACCTGGTGCAAATGAGGAAAAATACAGACAAAGGTAAGAGGCAGGATGAGCAGGCTGCATCTGAGGGGTGGCCTCCCAGTGACTTCATGTGCCATGATATACTCTGTGGATAGATGGGAGCTGGGGAAAATGAAGGGAAATAACAGGAGCCACTGTGGTACCCTTCAACACCAGAGAACTGCTACATCAGCTGATTTCTAGCTGGAGCCTGAGCCTTACTCAACCCTGATGCTCATCTATTACTGACTGCACTAGGTGACAAAGGGTCTGCTTATTGAGTTATACCAACAACTCTTTGAGTGTCTATAGTCCTCATTTTAGTTGGGAAACCATGGCCCTTAAGCTGAGCTCTATTTCAATCCCCCAATCCTAAAGCCCGTGCTCCACGCCATTGCTTTGTGTCACCCAGTGGGGTCGGAAACAGGACCCAGGCACTCAGTTCTGTTGGGTCAGTGCTGACCCCTCTACAGGTCTGATGGATCATCAGGTACCACTGCAAAGGACCCCTGGTTCTGGTCACTCAGGCACTTATTGCAAAAGAGTATGGCTTGACTTCTGCCATGGAGACTGCTCAATCCCTGACCCCAAGTGTTTTCTCTGGGTGTTTTGAGGGCTGTCTTCTTGGGGCTGGAATTCTGCCCCTGCCTTGAACCCTGATTCCTAATGTTCCTGATAATGACTGTTCCACCTCTTCACTCATCAATACCCAGGTCCCATGAGGTAAGTACAAACACTCCATTAAGGATCCAGGCCCAGTTAGCTTCTGCTAAATTGCCTCGTGGGCTTGCAGGGTAAGCTGGGTCATTACCCCAAATGGCCAGAGTGGGATGTAGCCAAAGCACATCAAAGAGACTCTAAAAGTTAAAGGTACTATAGGTCTAAAGAAAGACTTATATATGAAACCAAAAGAGGCAAGAGGCTGCACAGACCAAGAGTGGAGGGGAAAAGCAGATCCAGAAGGAAGGAATGAGTCTCGGGCATAGGGCTTTGTCTATTCCTAGCTTTGGTCAGAATGGCTGCTTCTACATTTTGCTATATATAGGGACATCTGTGCCTTTACCTTGGGCTTGCTTTCTTGAGGCCTTGCTTTCCCTGTGCCACATCTCTGGATTCCTGTGTGTCCTAACAGATGTATGCCTAGCTGTTGGGGCCACCCTCTTGTTTTGCCCCAAAGGCTCTACCCTCTTTACTGAGTTCTTATGTCATAGGAGAATTTACTTCATGGCAAGTACAATACGACAAAAGCATCATTGTAGCTGGAGATACAGAGCAATGCCCTGACTTGTGCAAGTCTATCCAGCAAGTGGCAAAACTAGGTTGGTCTCCCTCTATGAGCAGTGTTCTTGACTAGTGTCATGTGCTGGCTGGTGTCATCTTCAAATCCATGTCATCAGGGCCAGTCATTGTATGAGTCATCCTCTCCGTGCCCACAGGTGCCTCTTCCCAAACATCTAAATGGCTGAGCTGGAATGACACCGGGTAACTGTCTGCCATCAAACTGTGTAGGACACAGTAGAGACCCCATTCCTTTAGCTCCAACCATCAGGAGTTGATGTCATACTGGGGTCATTTCTCTTGAACCTGCTAGGTCATCCTGTATGAAATAGTAAGTTCATCTAGGCAAGTGTCCAATAAGCATATGGAGCACACAAAATGGAAGATTAGGTGAGTAGACAGGAAGAAATACAACTTTGAGATTTGCAGTCATCTCTAGGCATTAGTTCCTACATAGATTTTATCAGAGCCTCCAATAGGAAGAAATAAAATAATACAAGTGTCAAGAGTGCCACTGCAGAAAAGCCAAGGCCATTCAGGTCTGGGAGGACACACAGAGGGAATGGACCCCAAGATCGACTTACTGGGGTTCAAATCCATGAATACCACCCTCAAACTCTGTGGTTTTGTATAAGTTAATCCCACTTCTCTGTGCTGAGATTCTTTATCTATATTTCAGGATCCAGATATCAGGGTTTTTAGGTTGATGGTACCTAGAATACAGCCTAGTCTTTAGTAAGCATGGAAGGGTGTGCTATTATGATAATAATTTTGCAGCTGTAGTTTGGAAAGTCCCCAGAAGTTGGAGTTGGGAACAATGGAAAAAGAACAAGCTGACATGGTAAAAAAAAAAAAACGTAGGCTACAGTGAAATGGATCAATGAATTGTGTGATACGGAATGATACTTAACCTTCCTGCTACAATTGATCTATTTGATAAATAAGAATGCTCCATGATAGACTCTGGAAAGTACTGGTACTAACCGGTCCTTACCTGGCAAAGTACTCAGTGCATAGCAGGTGCTCCGAAAATCTCAGCTATTGTTATTAAGGCATTCTAGAATAGGAGGGCCTGTTTCATTTCAGCCAGATCTGGAGGTTTGGGGTGAGTAACCACTTACACTTCTCATCTGGATGCGGCATACCCCTGCTGTTCTATAGGAAATTCACATTTGCTTGCAACAGCAAGGCCACCCACTGTCAACTCTCGGGCTGAGAACCTACAGAAGGCAGCCCTAATCATGCAACTTTAATTTGCAGCAGTGAGCTCATCTGTCTCTTGGGTCCCACTCAGAACGCAAGATTGCAAAGACAGGCGAAATCGGCACTGGCTTCCTTGGAGAAGACACTGTTCTCAGGCTTTTACCACCTGCACTGACGTCTTCGGCTCTCTCTCCTAACCTCCAGCCTGAGTGGGAAACACAGTCATTTGCCATGGAGATGAGGACTTTGTCCACAGAGAACATCAGTCAACTTCTGTGCAAAGAGGCTAAGTGTCACACACCTTGTGTCAGGAAGGTGAATTTTAGCCGTGAAAGATGCAAATTGTTCAGTGTGATGTCATGCTATGGCATGGTCCCTGTGGCTGCTGCTCATACGGGATTTGGTTCATTTGGCCTTTTAAAAATAGCATCAGGTGAGTCAGATTGTCTCAGAAGCTTTTTCTTTTTCTCCCTACAACAAAGGGCAAAACAGTGCCCCCCCCACCTCCCCAAAATGGTCTTTAGTGAGATTGTGAACTTTTTCAGCTTTGAAAATCACTTTGTTAAACCTTTTACAGCCCTGGTTGTTACTGTCCCCATGGCGACCTGCCCAGTAGAGCAGAAAGACTTGGGAAACTTGTTTCTGCTATCATCTGCCAGTGGGGGTCTTTTGCAGGCAATTTCCTTTCTTAGGGCTGCTGGCCCTGTGCCCTACACAAGAGAAGTTAAAGGGGGCACTTTCCAGAATGCAGCAAGGAATGGATGGTGCCACATAGTCGAAGTGCTTTTCAGCTAGAAAAGCCTCCTTCAAGGCTATCCTGAAATCAGCATTTACAGAGTCCACACACTTGTTCATTGAGTTGGGCACATCTCTCAGGGAGGATTCTCTTCAGAAACACACTAAAAATGTACCCAAGCATCATCATCAAAGATAGAACACCAGTTATCTTTTGTCTCTCTCAAGGTATTGGGGACATGCAGGAAGAGGATAAAATGTGCTAGCATCCTTTTGAGCCTGTAGCCAAGACTCTACCATATCAGACGATCTTCATTATTACTCTATGAATGAGATACTGTCGTCCCAGTTTTACAGATGAGACATGGGGCAGGCTTTGCTGAAAGTTCATCTCATCACAACCTGTTTTATTGTTCTTTGGGAACACTCAGATTTCAATCCCAGCCTGCCTTGCAGCAAGTGTGTTCAGTGGAATGGGAAAGAAAATGCCTTGTGCCTGTATAGACTGAGTGAATCAGACCCAGACTCATTACATACACCTCTGACATGCTTCCTCCTTCAGACAGTTTGACCACCTCTAAATAGTCTACTAAATTTTCGAATTCATCAGTGGATTAAACCCTTGGTTAATTCACACCCTTCATGTTGTAATCATCTTTGGAAGCACACTCATAGACATACCCAGAGGTGTGCTTTATCAATCTCCTATGTGTCTTTCAATTCAATCAAGTTAACATCCAAGATTAAACATCACACTTGAAAGCATCCCTTCTGGGGCATGGCACAGTCACAAGATGAAATTGACTTGGGTCCCTGTACAAGAAGTGAAGTCTCCTACTCTGCTTAGTAACTGAAATTTTGTGCTATATATCTGAACCCTGTGGTGATATATTGTGTACCCCAATAAATCTTGCCTGGGGATCAGAGGACACAGCCAGCTACTAAATTAGACATAGAGGTCAGGCAGTGGTGGCACACACCTTTAATCCCAGCACTTGAGATATCCTGCCTTTGCTACCAAATATTTGGGAAGCACACACACCGTTAATTCCAGCACTAGGAAGGAAGGAAGATGGCAGGGCACAGAAAGGTATATAAGGCATGAGTAAACAGGAAGTCTCGCTCTTGAGGCTGAGGATTTCATAGAGGTAAGAACATGGCTGGCGTGTTCTGTTTCTCTGATCATTCAAGTTTTACCCCAATATCTGGCTCTGGGTTTTTTATTAATAAGACTGCTTAGCAATTTGTGTTATAGAACCCTGAGGATTTTCCTACCACAGCTGCTTGCAGGGCACTAAGCATAAAGGCTAAGGAAATTGATTTCCCTGTAAGAAGTGAAATCTACAGATGAACAAGGAGCCCTGGCTTTCACAGCTGACCTCACCACTTGGATCCTTCAGGAAACCCTAGTCTTGTTTCTGTTGACTGCAATCATGATCCCAAGTGTCTTTGTCTATAATGAAGTTGCTGCTGTCCACTGTCTGGAAAATCATCAATAAAACTATGTCTCACACTCAACCGGGGTTCATGGTTAGGCAAAACCATTAACATTGGAATTCAGCTACATCCCTTCCTCTTGAGTACCACTGCCTTTATCTCAGGAGCAAACATTGCTACCCAACTGTTACCCATTTCACCTGTGTCAGGAACTGTTTAAGCTCTTTGAAGGCATCTTAGCACTTGATCCTACCTTAAATTTCCTGGGCATGTGCAGAGTTTTTATCTGGCAGAGAAATATCTGAAAAATACTCTGAACCTGTCACTCCCTAATCAAAAGCTTCAGGGCCTCTTCACAGCCTACAGGGCAGAGTCTAAATTCCTCAGCATGATGTTAAATTCTCTCCAAAATCTCATACACAAACCTTGTCAACTCTTGACTCAGATTACAATCCGCATCAGTGATTCCTAACTGCTAGTACACTTTAGAAATCCTGGCAAGATAGCTGATAGGCATATTCCCCAGTGCCACCCAAATTCCTCCTATGAGACTCAGGAATCTGCACATTTGCAGGCATATATGAACATGTATTTACATGTGTTGGTGGGTGCATGTGTGTGCATGTACATATGGATCCCTGGAGACAACCTCAGCTATCATTCCTTGTGTGCCATCTACCTTGTCCTTTTTTTTCCCTTGGCCTAGAGTTTACCAGATAGTCTAGGCTGGCCTTGAACCACAAAGATCTGCCTGGCTCTGCCTTTCCAGTGCTGGGATTACAAGCACAAGGGACCTCATCTGTCCTGGAACTTTTAATGGACTTAAGTTTTAGGTTCAAGCAAAAATGAGCAGAAGAGATTTCCTGTACACTTTCTGCTCCCGTACATGCATAGCCTCTTCCACTACGCAGCTCTCCCAGAAGACAGGGACACTTGTTAGGACTGATGACCTGCAAGGATACATCATCCTCATGCAGAATACAGTTTGCTCTTGCTGCTATGCTTTCTTATGAGCTTTGACCAGTGTTTGTCAACCTTCCTAATGCTGCAACCCTTTAATACAGGTCTTCATGTTGTAGTGACCCCCCCCACCATAGAATTATTTCTATTGCTACTTCATAACTGTAATATTGCTACTGTTATGGACCTTAATGTATATATCTGATATGCAGGGTATCTGATCAGCAACCACTGTAAAAGGGGTGTTCAATACCCAAAGGGGTCTTGACCCACAGGTTGAGAGCTGCTGGTTTAGACAATTATAAAGATGTGTATCTACCATCACAGCACCAGCCCGAGAGTAATTTCCTGACCTAAAATCCTTTGTGTCTACTCTGTTCATTCCTCTCTCTACATTAACGTGTCTGTGCCTTTTTCTCACTCATAAGTTTCAGCTTTTTATGGAGTGGAAAGCACACAGAATGCAGGTTTTTTTTGTTTTGTTTTTTTTTTGTTTTGTTTTGTTTTGTTTTGTTTTGTTTTTCGAGACAGGGTTTCTATGTGTAGTTTTGGTGCCTGTCCTGGATCTCACTCTGTAGACCAGGCTGACCTCAAACTCAGAACTCAGAGATCTGATTGGCTCTGCCTCCTGAGTGCTGTGATTAAAGGCATGTACCACCACCGCCTGGCCAGAATGCAGCTTTTTATGATAGATGTTTTCACTTGATGATGTGCATTTTTTTTCTTTTGTATCTTTTCAGAATTGGTAGCTTTGTAAGTGCCAAATGGTATTTTATACCCACCATTTATGTATCCATTCATTTAATGAAGGGCATCTTGGTTGCTTTCAGTTTGGGGCAATTATGAATAAAACTTGTTATCTATGTTAAAGGTCCTGTATAGATATGAATTTTCAACTCCTTGGTGCAGATATCAAATATATGATAATTAGGTCACAGTAGAGTAGAGTAAGACTTTCACGTTATCTTCCAAAATGGTTGTATCAATTTGCATTTCCACTAGCAATGAAGCATTCCAGTTGCTCCATTTCCTCATCAACATTTGGTTTCCTCAATGTTCTAAATTTGGGCCATCCAAATAGGTATATTGTTTCACTGTTGCTTGAAGGAGCATTTCCCTGAGGAAATATGTACATTTATGTGCTATGGAGCCTCTTCTCATCTGCTTATTGTAGCTGAAAGTTTTTCTGTGTCCCACCCAGTCTGCAGCCTCTCAGACCCAAATAAACACACATAAGAGGCTTACGCTAATTACGAACAATATGGCCATTAGCTCAGGCATATTATTGACTAGCTCTTACACTTAAATTAACCCATAATTATTACCTATGTTTAGCCATGTGGCTTGGTACCTTTTCTCGGTTCTGCCTTGTCATCTTGCTTCCTCTGTGTCTGGGTGTCAACTCTTTACTCAGCCTTCCACTTCCCAGAATTCTCCTCATCTGCTTATTCTGCCTATTCTTCCTGCCTGCTACTGGCCAATCAGAGTCTTATTTATCAACCAATCAAACCAACACATATTCATAGCATATAGAATGACATCCCACAGCAGCTTTTTTGGCAATGTCATATGTTCAGACCTTTGGATAACTTATTTTTAAGGCAAATGTTAGTGTTTTTACTGTTGAGTTTGAAGATCTGTTTGTATGTTTTTCATAATAGTTTTTTTTTAATCTGATAAATACTGGGCAAATGTTCACTCCCAATCTACCTCTAGTCTCATTTCACAGTGTCTTATATAAAGCAGAAAAATTTAATTTTAATGAGGTCCAGCCCATTGATCCTTTCTTACATCGATCATCTCTTAGGAATTGTGTTTAATCATCATCATCATAAGCACATCTGGATTTCCTTCCTGTTATCTCCCAAGAGAGTTCTGTCGTGTGTTTTACAGTTAGTTTTTCAATCCACCCTGAGCTACCTTTTTGTGACACATGTATAACCTGTGCCTGAATCTGTCTTTGCATATGAATACACAGCTGTTTCATGTCATGGGTAGAAAAAACCCTAGCTCCTCTCTGTACTATTAACTACACTATAGGAGAATCTACACTTCTAACATGCTTATTTATCAGTTCTGGTGTATTTGGTCTAAGGACCACATCTTGAAAAACACTGCTTTCAACACATTGTCTTGCTGTTGCTAGTCAGTATTAAAACAACCAACCCTCCATTCCTTGTTGCTAATTGGGCTTTATATCAGAAACCACCTCTTATTTACAGCATCCAGAATCACTTGAAGCAAGAGGTGAATCTTCCCTTCCTTGCTGGGCAATGGACTTCTGTTGACAAGGTCCCAGTTTTGGTAGCCCTTGCATGTTTCTCTCTTGACTCCTCTCTGTCACCTCAAGCAAGAGCAGTGCTGAAACAGGGGTTAATAAAATCTCGTCAAAATGAACTTCTCCTTTGTGCATTCTGTCTACATCAGATTGGCGGGGCACAGGGCAACGTAGCAGGGTCTTGTTCCTGTCCAGTCCACTCTCCTTCCCTACACAACAGAACATCTTGAAAAGGCTCATCTCTGCCCCAGAGTTTGCAAGTGGCCTGTTTTCTATGAGAATCAACTTCTCTAACTTTCCCACTCTCTAACGAAAAACACCTGCAGCTTCCCTAAGATTTCTAAGATGTATTAGTTTTTTTTTTTCTGAGAAAAAAAATTAAGCATATCTTACTATTCAGCTTTGCTGAAGTAATCAAGAAACTTTACATGTTCACATCACAAGTCTGGTAAATGGTTGTGGACACTGCCAGATTGGTAATGGGAGGATGGGAAAAGGCTGTTTTTCTAAAAATCCTAAGTTAGGAATTCTCCAGTTTACAACACTATGAAAGAAGACCTCCATCTGCAGGGACCCCTAGGCACAGGCACTTCATTGCAGAAACAGGCACATTTTGTTTTACAAACATACTTGCCAAAGGCTGTCCTTCTGTGGGGGACAGAAGGCAAGGCTCAACCCACTTCCTCCCTTCAACTCCTACATGGGGAAGACTTTTAGCTTCTTGGTACCCTCCTTGGTAACTTAGGAGGTCTATACTCAAGAACTACTGGAGTGGCTTTAAGAATAAAGCTTCATTCAGACACAGCCAACAACCCATCCTCACCAGTGTTGCCTATGGATGCTACTGCATACAGTTTATGAAGGCAAACAGACTAGTCCCAGTAGAAATGTCTTTTTATTGCAAAGCTATTTGCCAGCAAGTTTAGGAAGAGATTTTTAGAAAATAGTTCCTGACCAAAACTACTAACTGATCTCAGAAATACACTCTTTCAACTCTACGGAGAGATGTCATACACCCATTTATTCACGTGTGCTCAACTGAGTATTTGGGTTGGGTTCAAGACCATTCTTGTAAACAAGTTTCCCAGGAGACTCACATGTGATGAGCACACCGAGGGAAGACCCACCTTGGTAGTTGTGTTGCAGTGGTTCAGGATTCACTTAGTGAATCCAAAATATGGATTCATGATTTCAATACCTCTTGACTTGATTTCTGCAACTCAGCTGGTTTCTTTATCAGCCATGGATGCTAATGATTTCACTCTTAATAACTTTCTCTGATATATCTTTCCTTACCCTCTTGTTAAGGACATGTGTGTGCATGTATATGTCCTTATGTGCATGAGTACATGGGTGGATGAGAACAGGCATGTGAAAGCCAGAGGTCATTGTTGAGGATCTTTCTCAGTTACCCTCTACAGAACTTCTGTCTCACTAGTTACACTAGACTGGCTGGTCACTGTGCCCAAGAGAATCTCTGTTCTCCTTTTTCCCTGTACTGGGGTTATAGGTTCATGCTGCTGCAACTGGCTGTTTATGTGGATGCTGGAGATCTGAACTTAAGCCTGTAGGTTTGCACCGCAATCACTTTACTGACTGAGCCGTCTCCCAGCTCCCTCTTCCTCCAGCTGTCACTCTTTTGGGTATATTATCCCTGCTACCCTAATTTACATCATTATTTGAGCAGTTCATTACCGTCTAAAACCAAATTGGAAAGGTAAACCATGAAAGCAATGAGAAGGGCAACTAAGGAAGTCACAGAATCTAGATGAGTCAAAGATGAAAACAGGCAAAGCACACCATCATCAGGGTCAGGTAGGAATGGGCATGGGCCCTGTTGTCATTCTGGCCTGCCTGGGAATCTGGCTTGTCTCTCTCTAGCTCTGCAGAGCTGTGTTAGGACTCATGCCTAACCTCTCTGAACCTCTGCTTTTTAATCTGTAAAATGAGGAGAGCAATGCTTGCCTTGCTTAGAATGGACTCCTGGGAACATACAGGAGCCAGGCTTTCCCTACCACAGCAACTGGCGGGCCAGGTAGTGGCTGTGGGATTCAGAGGGACTGACTTCCTGTGGAGGTAGAGAAAACACGAGACTGATCCATGGGTCTACATGACTAGTCTGCTATCATTGGTGCAGCCACCATTGGCGTTGTATGAAACTCAGGTTCAGACTTTTGTTTCAGGCTAGGGATCCAGTATCCTAGCAGCTCAGTTTCTCCGTGTGCTAAATGAGAACAGACACCATCTAACGGAGTTCATGAACTAGTCAACGAGCCCTCATCCTCACTACTTTCTCAACATGGAATGCTCTTTTCGGTGCTTCCACAATAGCGAGAGCTAACTTCCATCCTAGTCATGTTCCATTTCATTTGTTGCTTAAATACTGGTTGTGCCTGGTGTGGCAGGCTTGGCATATACCTGTCTTCCAAGGCCTTGACCTCCAGTAGCAGAGAGATAGTTCAACAATTTTCAGACTTATTTTTTATCATTATTTACATGTATCTGTGTGTGTCTGTGTGGGGGAATGTGTACATATGAGCTCAGATGCTTGTAGACATCAGAAGAGACTGTTGGATCTCTTCTAGTTGGAGCTACAGGCTGCACAATGTGAGAGATGGGCCTAATCTGAACAGACGGGGTGCTGGGAACACAACTCAGGTCCTTTGCCAGAGCAGCATGTACTGTTAACTATACTGCTAAGCCATCCATCCAGCCTGTCCCCTACCCCAAAAAGGTGTAGACTACAGAGTGCTCAGTGGCAGCAGCCTAACCATAGGTGACTATTTAGGCAAAAGATGGCCCTGGCTGACACTGGAAGGCTGAGAAGTGGCTATCGTATGGAGCACTGAAAAGAGTGATAGCAGCTGAGAAGCATCATCACACATGGATTCTGGAGACCAGAGCTAGGCCAGGGTTGGTGCACAGCGAGCTGGAGTGAAGAGGATGAAGGAAGAGCAGGGAGCAGAGGCTGGGCCTACTCCATGCTGGAGGTGATCTGCCAGGGTAAGGGATAAGGATTAATTGGAAGTCAAAATGGAGGAGCTAGGTTCAGGGGAGAGTTGTAAGTAGAATTGGGACATGAGTCATTTTAAATAATCAATTTCGAAAAAAAAAACCACATTTGCTGAAAGCAGGTTACGTATCCATCATTGTTTGCCTCCCCAGGGCATATTCATGGCCAAAATATGTAATCATTCAATAAATATGTATGGAATGAGTAATAAAAAATAAAATAGGACCTTTGGGGGAAATGTGAACAGTACTTACTAAATTACAATGGTTTCTGAATATGAATGGGGGGTTTACTCCCATTTAAAGATCATTTACATTCATTTGCAAATAAAATAGACGTGAACTCAATGACTTCATTGCACAAGTCCTTGGTAGAAAGGCCCTGAAGTAGCACAATTGGGTTTCCTGTAGCTAGCCCTCCACACCCCTGTGGTTATCAGCAATGGCAAGTCCCTTTTCCTTTGGGAGCTGCTAAGAACTAGACAATTGTTTATTTCACCCCAGGAGTCTAATGAGTGTCTCAGAGGATCACCATGAAGCTCTGTGGAACACTCCATAGGTTTATTGACTCTTGGGTGCTTGATGCTTCCATTTGATGTCATCTACTGAGTCCAAATAATAAATCTAAAATGCCACCACTCCTGACTGTGACTTACTGAGCATCTACTAGGGTGCTGTCTTCATACCAAGCACTTGTCATAACCTACTTGTGCACATCAGTTCAGCAGAAGTGATCACAAAACAAGCCATGGTCTTGTGGATTGCTCTATAGGCAAATGAGTTGAATGATAAAGTTACTTAATTTTTATCTGTAGTGTACTGGGAGAAATGAAGAAAATGCCCATATCCATATTCATTAATTCATCATTACATAATTTCAAATAGCTTCTTTCCTCATTCAATGACACTCTACTCTAGAAAGTACAACCTTTTACAGGGTCCAAAGGAGGAAAAGGAGGCCAGAGGTGCAAACCACTCAGCAGAGGGAGGCACACAGACAGTAGGGAGATGTCTGTAGAACCCAAGCCTTCTGGGAGTCTGGAGTCATCTGGTTCTCTACTCTTTCGGGTCTCAGTTTCCTGCTTAGACTCTTCATGGTGAAGAGGTTATCTGGAGCAAAGCACCTCTCTCCAGATATAGGCAGGCACAGTGTTTCAAACTATTTCTTTGGGTTTCAGAGATGGTTCAGTGGGTATAGAGCTAGTCCCACAAACATGGGCACATGGGTTTGAGTTCCCAAACTTCTATGAAAGTCAAATATGGTAACATGGATCTGTAATCCCAGCACTCCTATGGAAAGTTGAGACTAGAGAATCTCCAGAAACTCCCAGACCAGCCACCCTAGGGTACACAATGAAATTGCCAAAGAGATTCTGGCCTCAAACAAGGTGGAAAGTGAAGTTGACACTCCAGGTTGTCCATTAAACACATGGTATGATATGCATGTACCCATACTCACAAACACAAATGCACACACATGAATCATACACACAAAACTATTCCTTATATTGCCTCAAATGTGTCTTCTACTTCCAAATGGTATTTTATCCCTGGTCCACACTCTCACCCCTGTGAAATAGCATAATCCTTAATGCTAGTACCATCAACTCAGAGATAGTATGGAGTACATGTCTCAGAGAGCAGACAGAAGGCAGCATTTTCCCACTCCATGCTCAGAGCTGAGTGGTTCTTAACAGGCCATGTCTTTGCAGAACAGGGAAGACTAATGCCTATGACAATACCAGCCTCTAAGGAGTGATGCACAACCAAGATGTTTCACCACACTTGGAATGGGCCTATGAAGAACCCTCCAGCCTCTTCAACTTCTTAGTAAGCTCATCAATCAGTGAAGGAAAAATAAACACATTAGAAGAAACTTCTAGTTGCTAAGGAGAAAATGCAATTAATCTTTTTAAGGGAAAGAAAAATCTTCATTGATATTTTTCTAGGTGCTAGATGATAAGCTTAGTGATTTTGTATTTTCTTTTTTATATTAATTTTTAATTTTAATTCACATATATTTTATGTATTCATGGAATATGCTACAATAATTTAAAAATATATGCACATAATATGTAATTATCAAGTCAGTTTCATTTCCTCAAGCATCTATCATCTATGTGTGAGGAACCTTCAAACTCTTTTCTTATGAAATATATTGTAGATCGTGTCACAGACTATTGTAGACTATAGTGCCCTATTGTGGTCATAAACTCTTTTTGCCTTAGAAATTTTTATGTGCTCCAGGTATATAAGTGTATAAAAAAGAGATGCAAATCAAAGATTTACTGGTAGTAAGTTATAAAAATATTACTTAAGTATCATATATATATATATATGATTAAAGAAAATTTGCATACTAATGACAAATGTGCATGCTTCTTAAATAAAGAACTAAATAATTTTGGCTGGATCTTTGATACTGCATATTGAAGAGTACCTTCATTCTTTGGAATTCACCACTATTTGGATCTTATAATTACCAGGGCTGACAGCTCTGCCTCACACAAATAGGTAGTTCATAATGGTGGAAGTATGATTAGGGCCATTGCAGAATGGTTAGAAAATCTGCCCTAACCCCAAGTCAAGATCCATTTGATGATTTGTTATGAAGCTCCAATCAGACATTCAAGTAGCATTCTAAAATGAAACGTTCTGACACAACACAATACAAAGATGTACTAATTTGATCCATGCTGAGGAATGATGGTAGCAAAGTATGAAAAGCCTTTGTTTTCTGGAATAAAACCACCATGTTCCCATCACAGCTGCAATCTACTTATGTGGCATGCAAACACTGACATTCCTAACATACAAGTCTCTCAAATCTGGGCTGAGGTGTTTTAGGCAGCGTTTGTTAGTGTTGAATGGTGTGATGGTATGTGCAGTGGGAAGTGTGCATGCTGTGTGTCCAGAGCCAAGGCTGCCGTGAAAGTGCACAATGCAACACGGGCAAGCCTGCCAGAAATGATTCAGATTCATGGAGAGTTGGATTTTGAACTAATGTTTGGTCATTGTGTGTTCAGAAACCTTTTGTTGTTGTCAGAATTTTCTCAGTCTTCGATTCCTTCTATCTAATACTACCCATTATCCAATTTCTGTCTCTTCTACCTCCTGTTCTTCCTAGCTCTAGTAGCCATTTTATACTCTCTCTTATGAGGTCAACAGTTTAGTTACTGCACATGAATGAGAACTCATTTTTGTATTTTCTGTCTTAAGTTTATAATCTCCATGATCTCATCAAAGCCCATCTCACATATGAAAACAGTTGGGACTCAGAGATGTCCACTGTCTTACCCCAAATAGCACAGCTTTTAAGGGGCAGAATCAAACTCATGACCAAAACTTAGTCCTGTTCTTCTCTGGACAACATCTGGCCAAGTCAGGGCCATTCAGTGTTTGCTCAGCCCTACAGCAGATGGAGACCATGTGGAGATTTACAGATATCTGGAACAATGGAACACCCAGGTCTGCAGAGTCAGGAGCTAAAAGGATGCAGATAAATCTAAAGGAGGACTCAGGAGAAAAGGAGGGATGGGGAGACCAGCTGGGGAGACAGATTTTTGAGCGTCTTCTGGCTGAATCTAAAAATTACTACCCTTCTGTATGTCAAAGATATTTTTTGTCAACACATGCAAAAGCACCATGCTGAGAGGAAGCCCAAGTGAGCATATGGGGGAATGCACAGACTCAGAAGTTGATGCTGGAGAAATCCCTGCTGACAATCTCCCAAGGACAGGGGCACAGACCCCACCACTGACCTCCCTCCCCAACCTTCTCCTGCCCGTGCTTTGATTAAAGGACCTTCTTGGCACCTATAGTCTTCTGATCTTGGTTCAGTTAAATCTTCCTCTGTGGAAACCAACGTGGTACAGGGGCTTGCTTATGTTATTGCTGTATGATCCCCCTGCCATAATCTTCTGCCCCTACCTCTCTCCTCTGTGGCTTTCTGCTTTCCCCATCTGATTTTACATAAGCACTTCTTGCCCCTGAAGGATAGAGGTTCACTTCCCTCTGTGACAGGTAGGACTTGCTTAGTACCACATAGCATAACTCAAGTCATTAGGCTGTGATGACACAAAATTCACCTGTCCTTAAAGACCATGAGATTTCTGCAATAGTATGTGCCTTTAAGTACACAGAGAATCCTCATATGTACTGCAGAAATTCACAGTTAACTATGACATGCACACTAACTTCACATGGGTTGGCAAGAAAAACAGTGTGTAAAATCCCTGCATCATTCTGAATTTGGACTGCAGTTTGATTTTATGGTTCTTGAAGCCGAAGGAAAATATGCAAGGAAATAGGGAGAGGGGAAGAGAGAAGGAGAGAAAAGAAGAAAGGAGAAAGAAATGGAGGGAGGCAACAGATGACTGGAAGAAGGGAAAGGGGAGAAACAGAAGCGACAGGGAGAAAGGGAGGGATAGATAGAGGGAAACAGGTGGAGAAAGAATAGGACAGGGGGAGGGAGGGAAGGAGAGAAAGAGTGAGGAAGGAAAAGAAAGGGAAGAGAGAAGGGGAGGGAGGGAAAATGAAGGAGGAGGAGAGGAGGAGACAAAGAAGGATGGGGAAGAGGGAGGAAGGCAGAAGAAACGGAAAAGAAAGAAGGTGTGAGCAAAGAAGTAAAGAGCCTAATTAAACTGTCAAATTGCTAGTCGTCTCATCTGGGGTTGTCCTTGTGGATTCCTGGGAATTTCCCTAGTACCAGGTTTCTCCCTTATCCCGTAATGTTTCCCTCTATCAAAATATCTCTCATTGCTCTCCCCCTCCGTCCTTCCTCCAGCTCAACCATCCCATTCCCTCATGTTCTCATCCCGCTTCCGCTTCCTTCTAATGCCCCCCATCCCCAGTTTGCTCATGGAGATCTCTGTTTCCCCTTCCCAAGGTGATCCATGTGTCCCTCTTAGGGTCCTCCTTGTGGGTTGTGGTCTGATTATCCTTTGCTTTACACCTAGTATCCACTTAAGAATGAGTACATATCATGTTTGTATTTCTGAGTCGGGATGATATTTTCTAGTTCCATCCATTTGCCTACAAATTTCATAATGTCACTTTTTTTTTTTTTACAGCTGAGTAATACTCCATTATGTATATGTACCACATTTTCTTTATCCATTCTTCAGCTGAGGGGCATCTAGGTTGCTTCCAGGTTCTGGCTATTGTGAATAATGTTGCTATGAGCATAGTTGAACAAGTATCCTTGTGGTATGATTGAGAAATCCAAGAGTGGTATCATTGAGTCTTCATGGGACTGGACTAGACCCTCTGTATATGGCAGAGAGATATGTAGCCGAGTCTGTTTGAGGGGCCCCTGGCAGTGTGATCAGGATTTATCCCTGGTGCATGAGTTGGCTTTCTAGATCTCACTACATATGTTCGGACACTTTGCTCACTCGTAATGCAGTGGGGAGGGGCTTGGTCCTGCCTCAACTGAAAGTACCAGGCTTAGCTGTCCACCCTCCCCCCCATGGGAGATCTTACCATTTTGGAGGACGAGATGAGGAGTGTGTCAGGGAGGGAAAGGTGGGGTGGGGTAGTTGGAAAAGGGATGAGAGGGGGATCTGTGGTTGGTATATAAAATGAATAAAAAATTTAAAGAAAGAAATGAAAAAAATCAAATTGTCCCAGAAGAGGTATTAGGCAGTGCTGCATCTCCCTTCCAGCTTGTCCATTTGAAGGAGCAGCTCCCTGAGACAGAAGTCATATGATCCTTCTGTTCCCATATTGACATTATTTTATATCTATGAATAAGAAACCAGGACATACAGATGGAGCTAAAAGTCATGGTTCATATGAAGAACATGGACTATTCTGGTCTAGTTGATGATAAGATGATCTTTCTTCCTGTCCAAAACTGAGGCCCAAGGACCAGCACCCTTAGTCTCCCTGAGTTTTGCTAAGACATGTAGAATCTCTGACCTCAGAACCAGAATAATATGGCTTGGATGAGAACAGTAGAAGAGTCATACACACATACCAATTTTAGAAACACTTCACTGGAACACTTCTCCTCATGGCCTCTCTCTTAAAAATTGGATGTTCACTACACACGCTGATGGTCTGCCCTAGCAAAGAGCTAGACCCCAATCCTATCTATGACTGCACATTAATGCCACCAGAGAGGTTGTATAAAACATACTAGTGCTTGGATGCCAATCCTCAGAGACTGGCTTATTTGATTTGGGTTGTACCCTGCGCATGAAGGCTTTTTAAATCTCTCAGGGAATTCTGTTGTGCAGCCCAGGTTGAGAAACCCAGGACCAGAGGATCATGTCCCCTGCTAATAACTTGCAGTCTCTGTGATTATGTGGAGGTGGTAAGATTTAGTTTAGGATCAGTTAGATCTGGCTTTGTACTCAACACCAGCTGAACTTGGGATGGATTTAAAGTTCTATAACTCACTCTTCCACAAGCCCAGGCTAAAGACCCCTGATATAGAATAGTGCTCAGAACCTGAAGCATGTTAGTTTTTTATTGTTACGTTTTGTATATAAAATGCCTCCATTTTTGGACTCTTGGTCCTCAGATGTGGCCCTACTGAAGGGTGATTATATCATCCTGGATGAGTTTATAGTTGCCTGGACCAGTGGGAGGTGGTGTATACTGCAGAAGGCTGTGTATGATTGAAGGAAATGCATGCCTCAGAGTAACCTCTCAGAAGGTTTATCCCTTCCCTACCCTTTCTTCTCTACTTTTATAGGTTCTTGGCTACTATGAATTTAGAAGCCCTGTTCTTCCTTCAAGTCATGGTGTCTTGCCTCACTACAGGCCCACAGTTATGGGGCCATGTGACCACACACCGAAACCATGAGCCAAAATCATTCTTTCTTTTTTCAAGTTGCTATCTCAGGTACTTTATTAGCAATGAAAAGATCACAGGATAAGAAATGAATACTCTTGTGTTAGGCAACTCAACTCAGTTTAGTCATTTACTAGCATACTTCTGACTCAACCTTTATATCCACTGAATCCCAGAGACAGTATCAACCCAACTTAGAATTCCACCTAAAAAGGACTGGGGCAGGAGCTTATTGGGGCTGGAGGTTTGCAGTGACCCTTACATCACACTCTAGCACTTGCTTTGAGATACAGACACTTTGGTCCACATCCAGGAAAGCCCAGAGAGTCACCAGGGCTGTCAGTATATCTGAAGAAGTTCTTGCCACCTCCTATCACTGAGCAATTTAGAAATAGCTGTCTGCATGCCAACAACATAATACATGCCAGGACAATTTGAAACTCCTAGAACCAGGATTTTATAATTCAGACACCTGAATTCCAGTGACACCTCTGATATTGATGGCCTTAATGACTTAGAATTATTAGACTGTATCTTTAGATTTTACATCTTCATGATGGTTAGTTTACCATGCCATCATGCCACACTTAGGTATATGAGCTGGTGGTGTTCTAGATTCTTCCATGAATATGTTAATAAATGATATTAACTCTTAAACTAGTAGTCTCTGTGTAAAGCAAATTGTCTACCATACTGTGGGTGGGTCTCACACAATCAGGAGAAAGTCTGAAAAAAAAAAAAACCCAAAGGACTAGGCTCCTGGGAAGGAAAATTCCACAGTAAAAGACACTTATACTTCAAATGCAATATCCATTGTTCCTCAGCACTCCAGACTACTGACTCCCCCGGAAGACTTGTATTTGGCACCCCACGATGCATGAACCAACTTTTTTTTCAAATCGTTTTATGCACACAGACACAGACATGCAGACGTATTGCATATCCTTGGCTAAGAGAACAAGTGTTGTGCAGTACTTGTGTATATTTATTAATGAAATGGTTGTTTATTTATTTGTGGCATGAAATCCAGGGCCTTGCACATGCTAGACAAATGCTCTACCATTAGGCCATAACCACAGCCCTGAGGTTCTGGCTCAAATAGGCATTACACAGTATGATTCATGGTGTGATCCCCTAGGCGTACTTTAAAAAGGAGTATGTGCAAAGAAAGGTTAGATTAAAGCTAAATAAACCTCAAATACAGGGTAGGCTATTCACCTTTGGGACTCAGAATATTATCTCTAATAGAACAAGTTTATTTGATTATATCATTATTTTGTTATATGGATGTTCAAGATATCTTAAAATTGGGATCTCTCCATTTGCGTGGTTCAAATTTTGGGGGTTCAAGCCAAGACTTTGGAAGACTTGGAAATATTTAGTTTCATTAGCCACTAATTTAGGTACCAGCAAACTACAGTGCATGACCTAAATTCATTCATCTTTAAAAAAAAATAAAAATCAAGTTATAATATTTTATTGAAACACAGTCACATTTTTTCACTTAATTTTGTCTCTGGCAGTTTCTTGCCCCAGTAGCTCCACTGAACACTTATGACATTGGCTGTATCTTCCACAAGCCTGAGAAGTCACATTTACTATGTGGCAGGTGACAGTGTCACACAGTGATCTACAGTAAGAAGTATATAGCTTGCTCCTCATCCCTGTCTCCTGGCATAAGAGTTCTCCAGAACTCTTGGATTTGATGTGCCACAGGGGAGCTAGGAAACAGCTTTTCTGCTAATGTGTCTTTTACATAGTTCTTAAAACAAAACTCCTAATTCCTTGGAACTTTCAGCACAATGGGAATAAATGCCTTTTCCTCTAATGAACAAATTCTCTTGGTGGGTTTCTGCGTGGGAGAGAAACAACTGGAAAATCCAAGTGGTGTTTAGTGCATGGAACTATCCCATCCCCATCCTCCCGGAAGAAGGAAGGGAAGGAGCTTGAGGCAATAAATCATCATACATCTGGGTGGGAGGCTTCGTTAACATCTCCAAACTTCTAGCATCACAGAGCTTCCAGGCTGGTATGCAAGGATCTTCCTGGTTTTGGTGGGTTGTTCCAGAAAATCATGGAACACAGGAAGAGGGGATCTTAGAAACCTCAGCTAAATGGCCATATTGGAGAAAACTGTGGGTCACCTTGGACCTACGACTTCAATACTGGATGGTGAGCAGTGAAGTGAGTCTGAATCCCCAATCTGTAGGTTCTGACACAATCTCCAGGAGAATCATGACAGCATTTATCTAAATTGAGGGGTGCCCAACTGGTGTCAGAGCATTGGTTCCCCCCCACACACACCACTGGTCATAGAAGTACTGCGTAGTGAGAGGACTGTTTTCCCCTTAAACATGGTGTGAGAACATATAGTCTAAATGAGCTTTCCCACTTTGTCCAATCATAAATGTAGGCGCATAGTTAATAGCATTAGCTATGCCTGGGACTTAGTTACCAATGGATATTTTAATATCATAACTGCAGCAGACCTCTTGAAATATCTTGCACTCTTCACTACTCTGCAATTACAGTCCTTATTAGACCTGTTGTCAGATCTTGTTATTTAAAGTGTTAATAATAATATCAAAAGTCATATAATAATAAAAAACCTTATATATCACTATTAAGCTTTAAATTTTTAACTGTATTTCAGTATAATTAGCTTCCTCTGCAATCACATCAGTTTTATTTTATGCTTAGAGAAGTTTTTCTGAGAGTTCTCTGGGGCTGAATGCCAAAGGGTTCTATACGTTAAGAATGCTGACCTCGAAGGCTGACTTCCCAGGATCACACTTGGGGAGGTGTTTACGTTGTGTTTTTCTAACTCCCAAAGCCATGGGGAGATGAGAGGATAGGTGTGAGTCTGGAAGAGGCTCCACAACTTGGAATTTCAAGTAGGATGGAGAGAAAGTATGATTCTCCTGAAGACAATGTCCCCCAGAGCACCTGAATTGTAATCAGGAATGTACTTTATAGTTAAGGAAATGGTTTTCCATGTCTCTTGAGCCTTTTGGTTACTTCTGACTGATGTGGACTCTGACTGCAGTATGGCAGAGACATGTCTTTAGGTTGGATGCCATCGATTTTCTCGACTACACTTCAAACACTGGGAGGAAGAGAAATGCATGCAAATGTGGGCAGATATGGACCACTTATTTCTGGGCCTAATTTCCATAAATACAAATGTGGAAATGCTGTCTGCTCTGATTTTGATTATGCACATGAGCACAGAAAGATACGCCCTACATATATATACACATGCGATTACATTTACACTCATATATTTTCCTGAAATTAAGTACATATATACATACATATGGTTTGCTACACACACACACACACACACACACACATATATATATATATCCTTATGTATATATGCATGTATGTATATGTGTTTATATAAGATGATTGAGGCACAAGAGAGATCATAGGTCTGAGATGATTTGGTAAGTTCCCTAAGGAATGAACAAGTAAGCTAAGACTATTAACAGTTATTGATTTGCTTCTTCAACACAATTTACTGATTATCCAAGATATGTCAGTTGAAGGTGCTGGGAATTCAATAATGAAAAAAGAAATTCAATTTTCTGCTTCTGTGAAAGTCATGCCATGGTTGGTGGAAGACCAGTTCCCTCTAAGTGCCTGCCTCTCCCTACTTGCTACCTATTCTGGAATGGCAGCACTGATCCCCTCCCCTGCAACACACACACACACACACACACACACACACACACACACACACACACACACACACACGGCTCTGACTTGCTCATGTACTCCATCTCCATCTCTATCCTAGAGTAAGTTTCCAGGTAGGCAGGCAAAGGACTGCCCAGCTGGCCCTGTGTTCAATTCCAACTAGAAGAAATTCTCAGCAGCCAGGCAGAACTTCAAAAAAGTAGGTTAATGTAGACCCCACAGGTTCAAAGGCCCACAGAGGCTCCTCCCTGCAGCTACTTCCTTAGCTCCTTCTGAGGTTCACGGGTTTCCAAAGACCTGTTGTTCTCTTCCCATTTCGCTCTCATGGTCTTGTAGCCCCAGGAACTTCAACTTGGCCTCACTTCTGGGTCTTCATATACACTCTTCTTGTATCTCAACTTTCTTTTTCCAATTCTCCTGGTGCTGGCTTGGAGACCTCTACATTGCAAGACTTTGAATGACAACCCCAGGTCATTATGTGTTCTCCAAATACCCTGTGAGACTCATCTGAAACCCCACAGTAAGTGAGTACCACTGTACTATGAGTCAGACATTGGATCTCTCTTCCTAAGGCTCCAGCAGAATTTAAAAACTGTGTCTGTCTAAGTGAATCACATTGCTACTTCCTAAATAGCATGGTATAGGAAGAGCCACTGAGGGTTTATCTTGCAGCTCTTTCATGGGCAAAGGACATTTCCTACTCCTGAATAGTGACAGCAGAGAACCTTCTTTGCTCAGAAAGGGATTCATGCGGGATAGGAACCCGTGATTTTTTTCTCCATATCTCATCAGCCACTCTTGCCAAGTTTAAGGAGATGGAGCATAGTTTATTTCTTGGCATACAGTCCAGCATCTCCCAGGCTCTCCTTTGTCTCTTTTTCCCTCCCAGAGAGAGAGAGAGAGAAAAGATATTTACACCTTTCCACTCCCCACTCTTCTTTACCCCTATTCCTGAAGGAGATTGATCCAATTTCTATGACTTCTGCTCTGCCAGCAACACTTGGCATAGGACTGTCTTCTCCCTGAGATGCCTGCCAGGCCAACTCACACACAGAGTGGTGCCACCAGCCACCCCTTTACTTGGTATCAGATATCAAGAGCTCTGTTGGCCTGAAGCTGCAGAACAGAATAACACTGTGGCTTTCACTCGGCAGGTCTGTCTCCTCATAGGCGAATCTACCTGTTATATCCTAGTAGCCAGGCCCGAGGACTGCTAGGCTGCTCAGGAGCCACAGAAACAGCAGGATAATGGCAAGGAGGAAGGAAAGCTGACAGAGGGAGCCAGCAAGGCGGCAAAGGGAGGAAAAAGCCCAGTGTGTAGCCCAGAGGAGCCTGGGCAGAAAGGAGAGAGTAAGCAATAATCAGGAAAGGGACCTCATGGGAAAAAGAAGATGAGGAATTCTGGGAGAGAAGTGACAAGAAGAGAGAGCTCTGCCATTTTGTTTTAATTGGTGAAAAAAATAGCTATAGAAATTCATATTATGGATCCATCTCATTGTTCAAATATCTACTCATGGCTCTTCTCCAGCCATGCAGTATCATCAATTACTATTTTCTAGAGTGGCAAAGAGACTAGATATTTATCTTTGGCTACAGCACACAATCTGGCATCAGTTTGGAAAGAGGATTTTATCAAGTGTGCTTCAGAAAACATGAATGCAGAAGTAGGTTCAGCATGCCTACTCCACGCCCTGTTCTTTGACCACTACACTTTCCTGCCTCGCTTTCAACAGGACATACATAGACCTAGAAAAAAGGCAGTGCATTTAGTCAATAAATAGAACTTATTCACTGCCTAGTGTTCTGCGTTCTAAGTCTGGTCTTATGTCGGCCTCTATTAGGCACTTAGGGGTATGGATGGGGCTTCCGTGTGCCTAGACTTGAGGAAGATATCCACATGTCCTTTCTGTTGCTGTGACAATTACTCTGACAAAAAGCAACAAGGGGGAGAAAAGGGCATGTTGGACTTACATCCAGGTTATCATCCACTCTTGGGGAAGTCAAGACAGGAACTACAAGGATCATATCCACAAGGATACATACTAAAGGCAGTAGGATGCAGCATGGGCCTATAATCCCAGTGCTCTCTGCAGGGACGGAACAGGCACACTGGCTAGACTAGCCATACAACTGAGCTCTAAGTTCAAGTGAGAGACCCTGACTTAATATATACTGTGGCAAAACATTGAAGAAGACACTCAAGTTCAACCTCTGACCTCTACAGAGGAGCACATGCATGCATAAATGTCTGTTCATACACACTCGCCTACAGACCTAGCCTACATACAAGCAAACATGCATGCACAAAACACACACACACACACACACACACACACACACACACACCCTAACCCTTTCACAAATGTCTTAGAATCTTTTAAATAACTTAACGGTTTTGTGTTGGACTATATTCATGCCACATGTAGTTGCATGCAGCCCATGGGCTGAAGGTTGGGTATGCTGGGTAGAAATTTAGGATATTCTCACCTATCCTTCCCTTCTCACTTTCAAATCACTTCCAGTGTCCAGAATGCAACTCATAGATTGGCTGGCAACAGCCTAACACCGAAGTAGGACATATTTAAAGGGTAGCAGATACTCAATGTGGCATGGGAATGGGGTTAGTTACAAAGCAGTGGGAATACTTGAACTAAAGACAGACCAAACTTAATGTATCCAAAGTTCAATTACAAAATCAGATGATAAGGCCTAAGTATGTATCTAAAAAAAAAATCAAAAGTAGATATTTCAATAAATCTGCATGATTGTCCCTGGTAGCAATATTCACAATAACCATAAATAAGTGAATGGATAAACAAAGTAGGTCCATTCATACAGTGGAATACTAGTCATAAAAAGTACTAATACATGCAGCAATTCGGATGATTTTGGAAAGCATCATTTTAATTGAGAGATGTACTCCATTCATTTGTATAAGTCCATTTACACGAGATGTCCAAAAGAGTAAAATTCAGAGAAACAAGTAACTGACCCGTGGCTTTCAAGTCCAAGGGAAAAATGGGAGAGTGAACAACTGCTTAATGGATGTACAGTTCCCATGTACAGTGATGAAAATGTCTTGGGACCTAGAGAGCAGCAACAATGTCCAACAGTGTGTGTGCTAAGTACAACTGAAAGGTAGACGTTAAAGTGATGTGTTTACGCAATGAGACATTTACTTCCGTATTTCACATGGACAAAGGATCCTATTTCTGGTTCTGACCCCTGACTGCCACTTTGTGGGTTCTAGAAACCCTGACCTGGCCATTGCCTTCCTCTTGCACATGCAAATGACTTCCTGCCTCTCAATCACCGAACTGCTGCAGTGAACACTCTTGTGCAAGCTGTCTTCATTACTCTGTGTTATTCTTTGGGATGGGTTTTGGGAGGCTAGCTCTCTTCTCAAGTAAAACGTGGATATTGCTATAGCTTGACATAGCGTATTATTGAGTTTCCTTATGACTGAAGAAAGGGGTTGCTTTGGCTCAAAGTTTAAGATGGGCAATGGTCTAGCATGGCAGGCAGAGAGTATGGTAGTAGGAGTTTGAGGCTGGTCTCTGCAGTCCAGGAGAAGAGAGGGGTGAGGAAGAGGGCCCAGGTTGAAGTTTCCCACAACCTTCCAAAACAGCATCACAAGATGAGGACCAAATGATAACATGGGGGAAACAATCCCATGGGGAAATTTCGCATTCAAAGCACAACAAATATATGCCATGAAGTCACTGCTTGATAAAACTAGACTAGCTCACCTCCCCACAGATACATGTGAGAGATTCCCAAGCCTGTAACCCTCTGCATTCTCCTGTCACATTTTCTATCATCATGTGCATCTCATGCTTCCTTTTATTTTGTTTTTCAATAATATTCTAAGGAGTTCTGCAATACAGATGCAAGCTGTTCTATTGTTTCTGGGCTCTCTGCTCTTCCCTACTGCCTGCTCCTGCTCTGCCTAATGCTGCACTCCACTCCTTCCCCGCTTCTCTGCCTGAAAAGTACTGACAAATCTGTCAAGGTCAAGCCTTCCCAGCACTCTAGCCCTGGACTGTTTCCACCTCTCTACTTTCAAACTCCTTTGTCCCTGCTTCTTTCAAAGGGCAGCCCATTTTAAGGGAGTTATTTTCTTATGTGTATGTTCTATTCTCTGGAGTTTGAGATGCTTCAGTACAGGATGGGTGTTTATAAAATTCCTCACTGAAATGAACCCATTATCATCATTCCTGACCCATTGTTCCACATGAGTTTTGTGTATTGATTGACCCAGGCCATCTTAACAGCTCGAAGATACAAATAAAATATGGAAGAGTCTGGGCTTGGATAACCAATTGGGAGGCTTCTCCCTGGAGAGAGGGCTGATTCTCACTGTCTTAGTAGCCCTCAATTGCTCTTAGCTCTTCATCTAAGTGTGGGGAAGCAGGCATCCCTAAACTCCTGCCAATAAGACCAATACTAAAGGGATTCAGCAGAATATATATTATCTATATCTATATAGTGAATATATATTCACAACAATTAAAAAAGAGGCCAGGAATTGGCGAGTAAGTAGGAAGAACATTGAAATGATATACATAATATATTACTCTTATAGAAAATTCTTTCAAAAAATTAAATTAAAAGTGAAAAATAGAGAAAGAATGCTGAAGAGCCATTTTAATGAAGGGAATCTGTTACTGTTTAACAGGTGGCAAGGCCGCATGCAAGCTACATGATTACAGGACTCGTGATGTACACCAGAAGGCAGGTGGCAGACCTCTGTGTGCCTGGGGTTCAAGAATGCAAGGTGGATTTCCAGGTAATTCTAAAAGCAAAAAAGTAAACTGAACTGTGAAGGAATAAGGTATGAGCTACAAAATGAATCATTAGGATACGTTCCCATCTCAAAGTTATATGGAGATTCTGCAGATGAGTCATCATTTCAGAAGGCTGCTGGAGAAGTGGGAAGGGGCAGTGAATATCTATGACAGAGTGCCCATGAAAAATGCACATGTTCTCATGTTCAGCTCACACATCATTTATATGAAGGATACCTTGGGTATGAAGTTTCCTGAGGATTCTGCATCAAATTACCAAGAACATGGTGGACTAAAGGAATAGAAGCATATTCTTCTGGAGTTCTAGGATTTAGAATTTGGAAATGTGTAACACTGAGCTAAACAGGAGTGCCTAAGGGCCATCCTTGCCCTGTCCAGCTTCTGGTGGTTGACTGCACGTTTCTGTTTGTGGTTGTCATTCCAACGTCTGTAGTGTTGTTCAGCTGACTACTTCTCTCTATGCATGTGTCCAGTCTCTCCACAGACCCGTAAGATGAATACATATGACTTCATTTAGCATCTTCTCCAGGGACACTTGAGAATATCTTCTCACCCAAATTTTTTCTTTGCCACACAAAGGTGTGTGCATAAGCCCTGCAGATACTGGGAGGTCAGAAGCTATAAACAGACAATTCCCATTTTTCCATGACTGCAAGACAAGTGATGTGCTTACATAATCTCCAACTCCTTGTTTGTTATGGACCTTGAGGATCTTATTCGACTTGTAACTTCAGCTTTTGCTGCAAGCAGGAAAATCCCAGCTTCTCTGAGTAGAGCTGGGTGTTAGCCTCATGGGTCTCTTTACATCCTCTATAAAATCTTCCTTTTGTGTGCAGAATACATTTCAGTTTATATATGTGTTGAAAGGAGATTTTATGTGGAGTAGACTTCAATTTACCCTGCTAGGGTAGATGCCGTTTCCAAACTCATCCATGAAAGTCAGCAAACACTCTTTCATACTAGGTTTGAAATCCTCATAAGGAAAAGAAAATCTACAATTCAGATGCCAAACCCAGAAAATCTGCTCATGGCTCTGAATGGTCACTAAGAAAAAAAAAAGGTAAAGTTATAGGTCTCATCTTGGTATTTAATACATGCTAGACTATGGAGGAAGAAAGAGTGGTTAGACATGGGGCATGAGAAGCAGGTCTCTTTCCAGGAAGTGACTCCTTTCAGGTCTGTGCTTCATCCAAAGAGCAAGGAAACCACTGTCCTGATATACTTGGCAGTAAGGTAGGAGAGGAGTGAGAGTCAACTTCACCTGCATTGTTATAGGAATTCCTCTGGTTGCAGGGTATAGAACCCTGGAGCAGGACTAGGTCTAGAGGGAAAGGCTGACTGTACCTAAGTGGCTATAACAGAAGGCAGGTGTCTATTGCAGACAAAGTTCAGATACACACTTGTAAGAAACATGTATATGCAGAGAACTGGGGCTCTGGGAGTAGATGAATTTCTTAGGGACAGTATTGCCTCTGGAAGAGACTGCTGCCCTGAAAACAAGAGAGAACCCACAGTGAGGAAAAGGAGGGACCAAGGCCAGACAGGAAGAGGAAATACAAGAGACCTGATATGGCTGAGGTGTCACAGGCAGTGGGGATTGGAAAATGTCTCCTGCATTTAATACGAAAGAATGGAGATTTGGGCATAGAACATTTTGGTAGAGAGAAATAACATGAAACCAGGCTTGGGTAGGTGGAAGGGATACAAAAACAGATAGAAACCTGGGATTACAGTCCTGATGGGTCATGGGTGCCAAGACTGTAGCTTAAGTACTGCCTAGTAGGTGAAGAATAAAAGTGTCAAGCCTTCCTCTCATTACCCCGAGCATGGGTTTGCTTTCTCCTTTGGATATTGTAAGCAATGAACACAAATCTTTCATGTCTTTGAGAAAGTACCAGTAAGAGTGATTTTTTTTCTACCCCTAAAATATAGACTGTAAAACACACATAGTAGCATTTATGCTGTCCTTATTTTCTAGGACATTTCCACTAGCCAGTCATCAATGAAAGATCCAGATCATAATGAAAGAAATTATTTAACTGTGTACATAAAAACAAGTGTGTTCTGGAGTTTTCAGACATGCTTCTCAATCATATGAGCCATATTTCAGTTAATATCATCACTAGTAACTTCATGGACGATTGTATGCAAGGTTCATATCATGGATTTTACTTATTAAAAATCCACATGAGATTTCATTAGGGGAAAGCAAGGGGTTTTGTTACTTGAATAATAGGCATAACCATGCCATCTACATGTAACCAGAAGAAGAAAACCTTTGCATTCTTGGTAAGGAGAGAACCTCATAGTTAGGACCTCAACACATAACTAACAGTCAGAGACAGATGAGGGATTGAAAGGGACTGTGGTAAAATATGTGAAAACATTAAGTCTGTCATAGGAAGAAAAAGTCAATAAAGATCAGCTGGTCTCCATGGGTTATAGATGGCAGAAAAGAAGATTGGAAAGACACATTCTGCAGACAGTGCAGGGCCTAGGCCACCATGAGCAATGGCTAGCCCCTGCAGAGATGCCATGATCCTTTGTATCCTAATCAGCCCACCTCATCTTAGTCATGATGGATGCCTGACACTGGCCACTCTCTACAAAACAATCCCAAAGTCTCTTTTTCATACATAAAGTTATAATGTCCAAATGACATGATTGACAGAATAGTTGTGAATATACGAGATAAATGCTGAAATAATTACACAAAAGGCAGAGAAACTTCATGTCACTGGAATGAAAAGTTCCTTACAGATGGCTGGCCCTCAGGTCCTGATTACTCACTGTTTATAACAGGTGATTATTAATAATGGTGATAGTGGTTGAGTGTCCAACCATATTTCCAGAAGTGGTTGTGAGACTTCACATGCATCTCAGGTAATAATTATCCCCAAATCCAGGAGTCTGAAACAAATTTTACTCATTCCCATGTATAAATGAAGAAAATATGTTCAGAGAGCCCAAGTGTCATGTTAACCACTTAGGTAACTGGAATCCAAATTCCTATGATCTTACTTCAGAGATTAAGTTACCTTATTACACATGTTTGTGGGTAGGTAGGTGAATAAAGGCAGAAGGAAGAGTAGGACGGGAGAAAGAGGGGGAGGGAGAGAAGGAAATAGAAGAAGGAAGAGAAGGAAAGAGATGGTTTATTATTAATAGATGCATGGATGGATAATGAAAGCGCAGAAAGAGGAACCTATAAGAGTTACATATGTGAATAGTCATTTGTTTGAGGTTCAGAAAAAAGCCATGATTGAACACTGGCTCTCAAGTTATTTAATCCAGCATCACTTAGAGAATGATTCACCACTCACTGCATCCCTGTACTCTCCCTACACAGTGCTGGGCTATAAAAGAGGAGGCTTTTCATTTTAAGATGCCAATGAGAGAGGCAAGGCCTTCAGTCAGGGTGACTACCCCACTATAGATCTTGATTCTCACAGGCTTGTGTTATGTGTAGATGGGGCTCCAGAGATGGAGAGATAAATTGCTTTCTGTGGGGTGGTAGAGTGGGTAAAAGACACAGACAAGGGTCTTGAACTTGGGACAGTGCCCATGAATCCTGGAGACAAGTAGAACACTCTCCTTCTGAAATCATATTATTGAAATTAGATTTCTCATAGACTGTGAAATTATTCCTCTAATGTTCTCCCTTAGGGCTCAATAAAGCGTATATTCATTTACTTGTTTGTTTTGATAGACGGAGTTTATTGAAGCTATGTCAAAAGGAACTGGAGCAAGGAGAATGGGATGCTGGAGCCCTCTCTGTGAAGACCAGTGACCAGACCATCTTAAGGACAACAAGAGGCCAAATCTAGGTTTCTTGTTCCTCACCAGTGGGGCATAGCTTTAGGAATTCCGAGATGTATATCATTCATCTGTAAAACATGAGTAACATGTGCTTGTGAGAGTTGTCACAGGTGAACTTCTCGATATGTTATAGACTGGGACATCTGGACCGGAAGCTGGCTCCATTATATCATGCTGGCCACAGTGAGCATTTTCCTAACAGGGGGGTTTCAGGCACTCTTAATTCTTAGGAGTGTAAACCAGATAAACATGGTAATTATCAAATTGAGCAAGTATTCTAGATAAGGTATTTTACAATACTTTTCAAAGCTCAGGGGCACTAGAAATATGATTAGCGTGACTTGGGAACTAATTTACATATTTTATTTCTTTTACCTTAATTGGTGTAAATTTAAATATTCACATGTCATAAGCAGGAAGCGCAGTGGACAGTGCCAATGACCTTATTGGGATTTGATACCTCACAGCAAGGTTGTATGGACTACATTTGGGTAGAGGAAGAAATCGAAGCTGAGGCAGCTATTCATTGGCCTGATAAAACAAATGTGCAAAAGAGCAAAGCTTAAGACCTGATCTTTGGTCTTTCTGATTCCAAAGTCTAATTCTTTTATGATCTGTGTGCTATGTCCAACTCAGATTTCACAATCAATTTATTGATCAACATTTTTCCTTGTTCCAGAAGGCCTAATGTGGCTTTCCCTTGGAAATACTCACCAACTAAGGCTATATCATAAGTGTACTATAAAGTATTTTGAATATATACATACATACATATGCAGAGACCAGTCATCCATAGTTTATTCTGTACCAGCACACAATATCCACATCTCTGCAGCTTAAGTCAATGGATGCTGATTTATAGCTTATATGACAAGTCATTGCTTTTGACCCTGTCGCTCTGGCACCCTGGTCCCCAGAGCTACTAACCAGGAATAAATGTGTTGGTTCCATTCACATCACAGTCCACACCAGGGTGGGGAGTTAGTGAAAGCTATAATGAATTCTTCAAGCAACTGGCTCTTCTGCAGCTTTTCGCCCTTTCTAACATAGGCCTTTTGGTTGCTCGGTTTTAAAATCACAAAGTTTATGCTTTCAATGGTATCTGGGGTCAAGGGATCTCTGGAAGCTGAATGGTTCCTGTCCACATGCACAGGAGCATGCTGCCCAGAAGAGTCACCATGTTGAGCTGACCATTCATTCAAGTTTGCCCAGGACTTCATTTCTAGCATGTGAGGCTTCGTGGGTCCCCCCTGAACATATAAACAGATGACTTACTTCATCCTGCTCCAGGGGATTATGATGGAGGAGAAAAGGGTGCTTTGGAAACCAAAATGGGTCACTTAACAAAAGAAGGTAGTGCTGGGGGTTATCAGGCAAGAACTGGGGATGGAACCAGACAGAAGGGACTGTACATCCAAGCACGGGGGGCCAGAGAGATCATGGCTCACACCAAGAACTGTACATGCTTACAAAGCATGGCCTGTGTCTAGAATTAGAGCTGAAGATGCTATTTCTTGGTGATTTAGAATCAAAAGATGTCCTCGTTAGCTTTAACTGTCAACTTGACACAGCCTAGAGTCACCTGAGAAGAGACGCCTCAAGTAAGAAATTGCCTAGATCAGACTGACCTCTGTGGGAATTCTCTTCACTGTTAATTGGGTAGGAAGGCCCAGCCCACTGTGGGTGCTGCCATTCCCTAGGCAGGTGGGCCTGGGCTGTACAACATAGCTAGCTAAGCATGGGGCAGTGAGTGAGCCAGCAAGCATCAGTCATCCATGGTTTCTGCTTCAATTTCCTGCTTCTTGCCCTGACTTCTCTCGGTGATAGATTATAACTTATAAGCTGAAACAAACCGACTCTTTCCCTACATTCTTTTTGGTTATGGTGTTTGTCACAGCAACAGAAAGAAAATAGAACAGAAGGGGGTAATTTACAACTTTGCTGAATGTATGGACCTTTAAATCAGGTATTTTCAAATTGAAATGGTACTGTATGGCTGAATCCAGCAGGGTGTTCACCCTCCTGCTCTGTTGCCTAGAGAACTTGTTCTCTTCCCACAAACATCCAGTGCTTCTAGTATCTTCCATACTCTTCCAGGCCTTCTGTGTAGACTTTAAAAAAACATGCATATTTTCCCTCATAGTCTCTTAGATAAATGTTACCAGACTAACTTTTTTTTCCCTACATTTTGCTTTCATCTCTTAAAAAAAATTAACTTGAAAATAATTCTAGAGCCTTAGTGATCACCCAGAAGCTAGTTTCCCAAGAGTCTAGTGGCTATCAGTGTTAAGACCCATGGGGGAAGCTTGTTGTTTGATCTATGCACCTTCTGTGCCTGGGGGTGTTATGCAGAATTCTAATTGGGTTGGATCCAAAGAATGAATGAATAAACAAGTAAAAGGGAGAGAGGGAAATGCACTTTTATAGGTGATAAGAATGGGAAAGGGATGCAGGGGCCTGATTAATATTTAATCCCTTAGAGGGAGGGCTCTTGCTCCAGGATCTGAGAAGTGCCATGTTCCCATTCTGGAAAATGGAATACAGTTGGAGAGGTGGCAGCCTGTTTTAGTCCGTGAGTCCCTTTGCCCCCTCTGCAATCGGGCACGCATCTCTCCCAAAGTCTCTACCAAACCATACTTTCCTGCCACTCTGACAAATGAAGCAATTTAAATTCTGTTTATAAGGTCATAGGAACGTGTTCAAGGCCAGATGGTGATACAAAGGCTTCTCTGCTGGCAGTGGGGACTCTGGCTTGTGAAGAGGCCAATGGCCTTTTCTCTGCTCTCTTAGAACTCCCTGGATTATTAGTATGTGTGGGTCTGTTACCCCAGAGAAAGCCCTCTCAAGACGAGGACCAGGACTCAGTTGCTTTCTCCAACAGCCCACCGACAGCAGAGCTAGCACACTCAAAACCAAATGCTTCTGCAATCAGAGATAAACTGAACAAGATATCTGGGCAGAGGAGGGCAGGGAGAAACAAGGAAAAGAAAAGAAAAGCAAGACAGGGCATAGATCATTCACAGTTTGTTCCATGTTCTCCCCGCCACTGTCCCCCTCCCCCCAGCCGCCAGGGAAAGCCCTTGGTTGCAGTTTCTTCTGACAGAATGTTGGAAGCTTGGCTGGCCAGACGACAGGAATGCCCTGCACAGAGCTAAGAATACACAGATTGGTTTCACAATTTCTATTTTTGCTCCCAGTAGGAAGGGCTATTTCCATCTCAGCTTTGAGGGGCTGCTGAAGGCAAACTCACTGTGGCTCTCACTGGCTGTTAGAAAGAAGCACATTTGAAAAGCAGGCACTCATTTGAGAAGTCCCCTGAAAGACTCTCAGGGGTCTGGCATGGTAGTGGGATATCCCAAACTCCGGAAACATCAGTCTGGACACTGTGACCCTATAACTGTTGCATTATTCACAGGCAAATAGGAAACACCTATGGTTCCCAAAACTACCTGGGGAACTAGTTCCCCCGATATGCATTTAAGCAGAATCACTGGGGAGCCCTCCCCAGGAGATTATATCTTAAATTGTACTGATGGCTATGTAAAGGGTTCCTCATTCATAATCACTTGGTATGTAATCCCACCCTGAGCCCTGATGGCCTGGCTATGAGCCCCTCCTGGTCCTGGTATGAGAACCATAGGTAATGAACAAGCTATTTGTCACCCATAAAACAAGGAACAAGTGCTCTCCAGCCTCAGGGTGGTGAAGACAGTTCCCTAGAGACTTCAACAGGGGACCGAGCTGGACAGGGAATAATAGCCTCTCTCCCATGCCATGCCTCTCTGATACCCAGAGTTTCTGTCACAATGCTGCCCCTAACCAGTTGCACTCTGGTTTCTAGGTAGCTTCTGGCCAACCCAGTTTCCAGGAACCTCCAGCCCTATGACTCACTATGTGCCACTACCACCTCTAAAGCCTTACCTTGTCCATGGTGCCTTTCTCCCTTACACAGATTCTCTGCTCAAGAAATAGTAAAAGCTCCCCGTCTACTGACGCATAACCCCCAAGTACCTGTTTCAGGCTTCCAGACCCTTCATATGAGATTCTGGCTTATCCACCCCATCTGTCACCCTCCTGTATGCCCCGCCCCTTGTTTTCTACTTCTACCCTGCTTCCTGCTATAACATGAATCCTTCCCAACTGAGCTATCAAACTCACCTGCTTTGACTTCAATAGTCTGCTTTTACATGATTGTTATCCCACTCAAATTGGAATGTTCTACTCAATCCCATTTTTCCTTCGGGTGGCTTTCCCTGATTGCCACAGTCCTGACTTTGTCTATTGTGAAATCTTATTTGATAATAGGCCCAGAATCAGAGAATTAAAGGAGTGTTGCTAACCACCTACTCAAGACAATAGGGTCAAGTGAGAAGGATGCTGGTTGAACTGAAATGCTGGAGGGAGGCCTTCCTTGATGGTCAACGGCATTGGGAAGGGGAGGAAACTCCTTTCTAGCTTGACACCTGATTGAGGGCGCTGTCACTCAAGGAGATGAAGGAGGGATGACATCAGAGGAAGCTCTGTGGCTGGGGGGATGAGAATTTCAGGCCGGTTGATTCTGAGGCGGCTGGAAAGAAGAAGGAGTGGAGAATGCCAACAATTGGCTATGGGGATTGTACAGTTCTGGGGTTCAACAGTTCTCTGACTGATGGAGGAAATGCACAGACAAGCCCATAAATTATAAAGTGGTGGATGCTATGGGCCAGGTGGAAAAGAACCAAAGAAACCTAGAAGAAAGAACAGGAGTGGAGAAGTTGGGGGGTTTCAAGACAGAGACCCCACCCTGGCCCCGGAAGGGCTGCTGTAGGCTTCCATGGTGTGCTGGTTAGTCTTGATTGACAGTTCATAGGATTTACAATCACCATGGGAAAAAAAACTTGTGGGAGTGTCTGTCATGAAATTTTTCAATTGAGTTAAGGTTGGGAAGACTCATCCTAGAGGATGCAGACACCACCCCATGAGCTGTGGTCCTGGTCTGACTAAAAAGTCGAAAACAGCCTGCATACCAGGATTTATTTCTCTCTGCTTCATGATTTCTGATTCAGAGTGACAGCTGTCTCATGCTCCCACCAGCAAGCCTCAGCAGCCATGATGGAATCCTCAAACTGTGAGCCAAAATAAACCCCTCTCCTCTCTCCCTTCTTTCCTTCCATCCTTTTCTTCCTCCCTTCATCCCTCCTCTCTTCTTTCCTCCATAGCAACAGTAAAAGTAACTAGTGTACATAGAGGGGACACTGTTATCACACTGAGTTCCAAGGTGTTCACGAATGGGGTTCCGAAGCTGCATTAGGTCAACACAGCTGTAGAGAAAGTCACAGCAGAGAATACAGAGAGAAGCACGTGGGCAGATGGAAGCGCTGCCAGGAAACAGTGTGTGGACATAAGGAATGAGGTGTCTTACATACAAACCTGTATTCTTCTCTTCCACTGAACAGAAAAAGAGAACAGGCTGAGCCGTGGTTGCTCCATGGCTTTCTTGATGGCTATACTCTGCAATGTACTTCATCCTTTGGTCCTTGCTGGACCTGGAGAGCACTGCTTGGGGCTCTGGATTCATTTCTAATGAAGATGCCAAGCTTCTCAAGGTGGGGGTGCCCAGGTTAAACAAGGTCACTTCTGATTAGTTTTCTTCTGAAAGGGGTAGCCTCAAACTACTCCCCAACTGATAGCACCAGATCACTCTGGTCTAACCTATCTGTTTCTCAGTATTGCATTTTCTCCATTCTTCTGCCTCCCCCATGTCTCCATGTGTAGTTGTGCTGTGTCCTAGCTACTTACTAAGAATGATTCTGCCTAATTTTTTTTCAGGAAATCTAGCTGCCCCAAACCTAGTCACATGGTGGTGCTTTGGGTTGCAGATACCATGGACATCTAGAGAAGCATCTATCTGAAGGAGGCAGTAGATCATCCGCATGTGGCTAAAGAGAATCTACTAAATGATATCACAATCTTTGGGCACTGTTGGTCCACTATTCTGGTAGAAGAGCATGGCTGGGAAATTTGTGACTAGATAGAAGGGTGGGAGAAAGACTTGAGTCAAAAGGACAACAGGCTTAAAATATTGCCGGACATAGATATTGATCATGGTCAGGAAACAGGTAGGGATGAAGTGATGTGGGCAGCCTAAGGTTCCTCCCTCCATGATCATGTTGATCTGTGGAATTTCAAAGGGGACAGAGGAGACCAGCAACATCAAGCCTACACTTAGCACCACCAACTACAACTTAGGGAACAGGCGCAGGATGGTGAAGGTGATGACCAATTCCTCATCTGCTAAACTTTCCTTTGTGACATAGTATCTCAGTTCCTGCTCTCAGTAATCTAGTCTATTGAGAAATGTACCCAGTAAGACAGAAACCATGGTGAAATTGAGGGAATTACCAAGCATGAGAATGATATACATTAAATATATAATATATAATGATATACATTAAAAACACTGTTTGGTTTGATGCTAGAGGACTCATGGAAGAAGGGGGGGTGGAGGTGGGTCATGCAGGATGAGTAAGAGCTAACTAGGTCTCAAAGGCAGCACACCAAGGCAGATGGACCTCTCAAGGTAAGTTGCTGAGTCTCTAGGACCAGGGAGGGCACAATTCTTGTCCTGGTCCATCATTTATCATCCAGGAGACCATGACCATCTTCACCTTGTCAAGACTCAGTTTTCTCATGTCTGAAATATGGATTCTAAGAGAAGCTCCACATGGATTATTTAGAGCAACACTATTCAATACGGTTGCTCGAGCGAGCCCCTTGTGACCTTGTATGTGCATGTGTTAATCAAATCACATAAAATTTAAAACTCTAGTTTCTTACACATTAGAGTGACAACATAGATTGTAACCAGGCATGACATCCAGCAGAAGACTGGACAGAGCAGATATGAAGTATTTCTATCATTGCAGAAATGATGATTTTGTTTATTTGTTTAGAGATGGGGTCTCATATTGCCTAGACTAGTCTCAAACCCATTAGGTGGATAAAGATGATTTTGAATTTCTGATCCTCTTCTACATTTTAAATGATAGTATTAGAGGCATGTACCACCAGACCTGGTGGTTTATGTGGGGCTGGAGATGGAAGACAGGGCTTTGTACAGTCAAGCCAAGCATTCTACCAACTGAGCCACACATTCAGCCACATTACAAAAGTTCAGTTGGACACTGTCTTTTATGCAAAAAAGACAACTTGTAATAATATTTGGCAAAAAAAATGTTCAATAATCAACACAGGTACCACAGGCATGCAAAGTACTTAATAACAAAATATAATGCAATCCATGTAACAATTATAGTGTAAAAACAGGCACTAATTCTCCATGCATGGAATGAATAGAGGAAAGAGACTCCCAGATTGGGAAGAATCAACATCTATTTGGAAACAAGACCATGAGGGAAGAAGGGAAGAAAGGGAGTGTGAAAGCAGCAGCAGCAGCAGACAGCAAGAGTGTCTGCTTTCCTGCATGGATGCTACCGTTCCATGTCTGCCTCTCTCTGCCTTGTGCCAGCTCTGATCTCTGCACACGCCCTCCCAGAGGTGCCTTGCTCGCCTGGCTTCGGGTGGGGTTTGGCTAATGGAAGGGAGAAATGAACCAGAATCCAATTTGTAGAATGAACTATGGCCTGCAAAAGGATAACCCGGACCACCACTGATATGTGACACAAATCAAGCTCCAGGAACGTGAAACATGAGCTCATTTGGTCCTGTGTAGTCCCTGATAAGACCACAAATTATAACAACGTCTCCAGCTGAACTCACAGGCTCCACAGATAAGATCACTGACTGCTGTAGCAAATCGCCTAGTTCGAAAGTCTTGACCAATCCTTGTCCAGATTACTCTTGCTCGCATCTGCCCTAAAGCCATTCTTACCAGCCCCCGCCCAACAATCCTGTAATTAGAGTCCCGAAGTCCCGTGTTTAGATGCATTATTGAGATTGTGTTTCAGGGCCTCTTTTACTTGTCCTTGGTGTTGAACAAGCCCAGCTTGTTGAGATGACAGCTTTCCACAGTATGGGAGATGTACCAGGAGGCAGAGGCAGGCTAGAGAAAGAAGGAAGCCATGGCAGGTGTTACTTCCACTTCCTAGCCTATTAGCTCTGGCTCAGACACAGTTGAACTCCCACCCCTGCTCCCGGTTTTGTTTGGTGGCCCTGGTTTCCATACAGTTCTGGTCTTGTTTCCTCTCCCTGGGGAGTGGTAATGGTGGCTTCTACAGGGACTCATCTCCTGTGTCTTGGAAACTCTCATTTATTTCCTTAATGCTGCTGACTGTCTAATCCAAATCCTTTCATTAAAAAGCTGTGATTTACATCAGAGTGAAGGGTGTGTGTATGTGTGTGTGTGTGTGTGTGTGTGTGTGTGTGTGTTCCATTCACATGAGTGTGCAGGTACACACACACACACACACACACACACACACACACACACGAGACAGAGACAGAGAGAGAGAGAGAGAGAGAGAGAGAGAGAGAGAGAGAGAGAGAGAGAGAGAGAGAGCCAGAGGAAGGTGTCTGACATCTTCTATCACTCTTCATCTTGAAACAGGGTCTTTCACTAAAACTGAAGATGGCCATTTATGTGAGGCTGGCTGGCCAGCAAACTCCAGAGGTCTGGCTGTCTCCCCTCTGAAGGCCAGGGTTACAGGTATGCTCAGTGCTGCTCACCTTAGTAATGTGGGTGCTGAGGACTTTAACTGAGGTCCTCTCATTTGTACAACAAGCACCCTTATCCACTGAGCCACCTTCCCAGTTCTCAGGCTCAGAGCCTTGATTCATACATAGGTCATTACTTCTGGCCAAACAATGTGCTAAGGCTGTTTGGGGGTTGTACTCATAAGCAACTCAACAGTAGGTATCAGCTGCATGTCACAGATGAGGAGACTGATGCGCTGGGTCTGGTGCCCCATAGGTATTCACGGAAGGAACACAGGCCTCCCACAGTTTACTCTGACTTCTTCAAATCTGACACTGGACCACTTGTGGGCATCTGAAGTATGTCTCTCTTCTTTTTGGTTCTTGGAGTTTGTTTCCAATGTTTGTGGTTTTGCTTTTTTTATTTTCTTTCTTTCCCCATCTCAGTAACACCCATTGTCTATTAAGTTTTCACAGTTTTTGTTCAAGAACAGGTACATCTTTTTACTTCTAAGGAGCAACCTGCCAAAGAAGTCATTTCTTTTCTCGAAGATCTTTTCTTGCAGACTTCTGATCATCCATCTCTGGCTTTGAACTTGGACACTGGTGTCCTGAAACCCAACACTGCAGACACCAGGTGTGACACTAAAGGAGGGTGGGACACATGGGGAGCCTTTTTCATTATCTGTGTTTCTGTTTCCCATCTGAGTCGGCCAGGGTGTAACACAAGCAAATCTATGCCAACACATGCGCATATTAATCATGATTATCCGTTTAAAAAAAGGCAAGAAATAGGCAAGTTAACAGGAGATGATATGAATAGAAGGCAGTATAAAGGGTGCTTATAGGGAAATCTTGTAAGTGATCGTTTTTAATTATGAACTCACAGGTGTGCACACACACCCTTCCTGGGGAGGAAAGCAGAGAATCCTTTTTTTTTTTTTTTTTTTTTTTTTACTTCACAGAGGCAGATCTTGACTGCATCTTTGTGTAACCTGAACTGCTTAGTGGTGGTGGGAAAATTCATATAGGGTGTTTATGGGGATCATAGGTGGGGACCATCCAAGACAGAAACAAGGGGATTTGGAAGCTGGGAGAGTCCTGAGTTTGTGTTGTCAGCACTGGATGTGGTTGAGCCTGAGTCAGTCACTTAAAGTGGACTTTTCCTTTACCCCTTATGAGCATCTATCAGACTAGAATTTTAGAGCTGAAAACACATCTGAAAATCCGTGTGGCACATCGGAAGCCAGTTGGTCAGCTGCCCAACTGTGCTAATCAAACAGGCACTGGACAGCACGTGACCCACGTTCAACATTGTCTCCGTGTGGTAGTGAGCTATTATAGCAAGAGTGCATGGGTGGAGGAAAATGTCCTTTTTCTTCCTTTTCTTCGGAGAAGTCTTAAGTAAAGATGGTCTCCCTTTTGCATGACACAAGCCCAATACTGCAGCTGATTCAGTGAGGTGCCCATAATCTTCCTGATGGTAAACGACAATCCAGAGAGGCTGGCAGAAAGTAGTTTACAGAAATGACCCTGGAGGAAAAGGGGGGCTAAATCCTAGAGTTTTCACTTGCTGTATGTGACTGGGGCCTCATCATCATACCATATTTCTGGTCTTAATTATTTTATTTTAAGCATCCTTTGCATGTCCAAGACTCTCTCAGGACTGTACACTCTTGAACAATAGGCCAATGTTTTTGCACTGCTGAGTAGTCCCTAGAGTGCAGTGAATGGCATCAAGTATTCACTCATAACTGCCCATTTAATTGAGCTGAATTAATGAGCCCAAGTATGAGCTACTTCATAAGTTTAGCCTTGAGGCTAATGCAAAAGAATGATCATCTTTGAGCCAGGGGGGCTGTTGGTCACTAAGGGAGCCACAGTTGTGCTCCCTACATAAAAGAGAACACACAAGAAAGACAGCAGTGTACATCCGTTCACAACAGAGATCAGAGATGTTAAGCAACTCAGGGAGTCTCACTGCCACCATGCTCCCCTGGTGACAGAAACTAGTTTGCTAGCTTCCCTTTTCCCTGGGCCAGCTGGCTCCTCCTAAGAGAGTCTGCCTTCTCCTTGGGACCCCCTGGGGCTGGCAGCACTTGTCTCTGGTCCCAGATTGGAACACTCAAGCTTCCTGGGGCTTCCTGAGTGTTTTCCGTGTCAGGCCCTGCAGGAAGCCAAGTTAGGGAGGAGAAAGAACAAAGAGCTGCATAGGACATCTCCGGGGGCTCACAGGGACATCTCCAGGGGCTCACAACAGCAGGAGCTCCAGGATTAAAAACCAAGCTGAAAGCTGAGTTTCCACTAAACTCTAAACTCTCCACATCCCCTCTTCCTGCCTAGTCTCCTGGGCCTAGGCTTTCTTCCCTGGCAGGAGCTCCAACCACAGTTTCAGACCCCACCAGGCAGCCTAGTGAGGCGGTGTTTAAGTAATGACAGCTAGCACAGATGCAAGCTCCCCTGGGGAGAGATGGATTGAAGACTGGGGTGCCAGGGAAGGAGGCCATGGATTCCAGGCTCAACGTGGACCTAGTGAGGTGTCTTACTAGAAAATACGATTGGACAGAGGTAACTAGGTCTCCAAACCCTTGCTGAAGATTCTTGTGAGACATGTGAGACAGAGCAGACCCTGTGGACCATAGGCCTCCCACTTTAAAGGCGCTAGTCTAAGGGAACAGGTCTAAACCTCTGTCAATGCAAAAACAATCCTCACCACAAAAGGAGTAAAAGATCATTTATTCTAGAGTCAAATAAGTGACCATGGTCCCAGAACACTGGTCATCCCAAGTTCCATGCTTCAACACGGAAGTAGTTTTATGAAGATTTCTATAGTAACAGAACAAAGACAAATCAAGACACATGGATGGATACATCGTGTGTATGTGTGTGTGTGTGGGGGGGGTTATAGAAAAGCTGAAGAACTCTGCTCTGGGCCTTAGATGCTGTCTGACAACAGTCTTAGGCCTGTGACTGGTGGAAAGTGAGGGCTTATTAAGCGAGTACATTCCTATAGGTATTTACCTGTTAGTCCCAGGATGTTAGAGCAGACACAGAGTTGGGCAAGGAATGGTCCTTTAGGGGACTAATGATGGCCCAAGATATATTGTAGCTTGGCTCTTGTCGACCTGCATCATGAAGTTCTCACCAGTCAATCAATCGATCAGTCTTGTAGAAGATTTCAGATTGAGGATGTTGCTTCTTTCTGGAAATTTCTACCCACAGTCTGGAGAAATCAGAGCACACTTCCTCTGTGGCTCTTATTTCTACCTCCTGCCAATATGGCAAGGTTTTATAGAGAGATGTGTTTCCTGGTCTCTGCTACTTGGAGCAAATAGATCAGCAGCCTTGGAGTTATGGTAGGAATCCCCACCCCCTGGGGAACAGTTATACAAATTTCTGTCTCCCCTTCTCCCTCTTCTTTCTCTTTCAGGTTCCCTTGACATGCTGTCCATGGAGGCTATCTTTCTCCTTCTCCTTCTTCTTCTTCTTCTTCTTCTTCTTCTTCTTCTTCTTCTTCTTCTTCTTCTTCTTCTTCTTCTTCTTCTTCTTCTTCTTCTTCTTCTTTACTTTAAATTACATCTCTTAATGAAGTTCCTCTCTGGGGTTTAAAGGGCAACCTCAAAGAAGGAGAATTCCTGGAAAGAAGCTGTCTGCAAAGGCTGGTAAACTAATTAGAACATCCCATGGTGTAGAGATGTTGAGATGTTACAAGTCCATAGCCAAATTATCTCGTTGCATCTTTAACTCTCTTAACAACCATTTATTGCTCTCCTCTGCACATGTTCTAAGAGTTTTTGCAGCCTTTAGGTAAGTCCTTTGGACTGTAGGCACCAACTCCTAGTTCCCAATAACCAAAGGGCTAAGAATAGCATCTGAGGCCTATAGTAGAGTTTCCCTGTTCTACTGTAACCCACTTACCTGATGTACCCACCGATAGATTAGAGAAGTGTCATGGTTTATGACTTTCTTCGTTCAGCTGCTATAAAAAAACATCAAACTGATACTATGTTGGAACATGGAATTTAGGACAACTTCAATCTGTGTTTCCAGGCCATGGTAATTCACACTCAGCTCCAGAATAGACCATCTCTTATGCCCTTTGAGTTGAGATTCTTGTGTCAACAGCTCTCTTTACATTTAAGGCTCAGTGACACTGCCTCGACTATGATGCCCTAGATTTCCTAACTGCTCTCCCACCTCAAGGCTCATCATGGCCCCCATGGTCCTGAAGCTGTCTTTCCTAAGGAAGCTCATTCTGGAAGGTAATTTCATATTATGATAGCAGATTGTGAAGCCACGTCAATATTAGCATGAAAGAAAACAGTGTGTAGAAGAAGCCCTTCCTTACTCTGGCATCACCTAATGACAGAGTACAATAAAAAGGTGAATAAAAAGGCCACTAATACAAATGGAGCAGCAAGAAAACAATAAACAACCATACTCTGTGTGGATGAGGCCTCTGGGGCTTTCCCTCAGCTCACTAGTCCGCTTCCATTCTTGGGAATGCTTTTCTCATTTTTTAAATAAGTCATTTCTATTCCTATTCCATGCCTAACTGAATGGCTTTTTCCATCTCTCCTCCTGGTAGCGGCCTGGATTTTTACCTAATCTGTACCGTCTTCCTCTCATAACCTAATGAAATGATCCTTGAGCTTCCCTTTGAGTCGGTTTTTAAATTATTTTTATTAATGAGACTAAAAAGCCCCAAGGAGAACCTCAGTTTCCCTAGTAACAGCATCAACTCCTTTCTCGAAACTGCAGTGTTCCATCTCCTTAATGTTTAGGAAGTGTACACATCGGTTTTCTTATAATTATCATAATCAGTGAGAGGACTGATACCCATGAGAGGGTATGGTTACTTCAGGGCTTCTAATGGGGTACATGCCGTGATTGACACGGCTTACTAGCTAATACAATTCTCACAACAACCCGGTGACTTAAGAATGTTATCTCCAATTTACAGACTCAATGAGGCTCAGTGAGTTTATATGAGTCTGTAAATCACCCAAGATCCCACAGTTGCCAAGCAGCAGGACGGGGATCCTAGATCAGATCCTGCAGAGTCTGGATTGCTAATTATTGCCACTGCCTATTCATCCATTCACTCCAGGAATATTTATTAAGCACCTCCCATTTGTTGGATACTGTTTCATACTTTACTGTGTAACTTTCCTGCTCAATGATTGACAGACAAATTCCCATGGCCCCAACTACTACACTGAACAATATGCACACTGGATGAGGTGAGTGAGCTAAGGAATGGGTCAGCTCCCCTGAGGCCTGGCACCCACCAAACAGGGGCCTGGTTAACAGGTATACTTCCAAAAAGCAAACAAATGCCCACAGTCTCTGACAGCAAGCTACAGCACCACATAGCAAGGTCTGCATATAAGAACTCCCACCCACATCAGGCTGCAGGCCAAGGAAGGAACTGGCTTTGCAAACACAAAATGCTTTGAGGAAGCAAAGGGGTAAAGTGTGCAACCGACTACAAACATGTCTGCACTCTGGATAACAGTTGTCTCACAGAGAGAGAAGGCAAAACGCTAACCACCAAAAAAGCCCTGAACCCTTAGAGACAGTTCCCAACAGCAAATGCACAGACTCCCCGGCCATCCCTTGTGCTTTATCTAGAAAGCACCTCTACTGTCGATTACATTCTAAATGTATCTTCAATGAATCTCCCTTCCACATAAACCCAATCACAGCACAAGCAAAGGGAAATTCATATCATAACATTTAAGAGGAAAGCCAGATCCTTTCCTGTTATAAAGGAATTAGCTCATGGATAAATAGGTTAGACTCAAAATGTTATGAAGTTCAAACATTTTACAACTGAAGTTAACAAACTTCTTTTTCGATGATATTGAGTGGAAGACATGGAGCAACACACAGGGAGGGGCCTCACCAAGACAGCCGACTTTTGGTCCTCACCCAGGCCTCTTTCCTTTTCCGTACCACTGAATGGTGGCTGCTCATTGCAATTCTGGCTGCTTGTCGTCTGATTAACTGTGCAGCCTCAGGCTTGTCTCCATTTTGCATAAAAATAGCCCACTCCCATTTCCCTCTGAACATGAGTCTGCTGCTCATAACTGCCGATGCCCCCTCACTTCTGCCCATGGCAGGTGCACTGGTGGGAATGGGGCTCTTCATTGGGGCCACATAAGAGGAACCCCCACCAAGAGCAAGCAGGACCGGCCATAGCGCAAGCCCTCCTGCCTGGTAGCCTTCTGCTTCTGGAGCCAGTGATGTGACTCTTCGTAAAAAGTGTGCAGAGTAAAACTACCTCTGGATAAATACTGGAATCAGCTTCTTAAGGGAAAAGTCTACATAGCTTATTAAAGTTTTAGATAGAAAAAAAAAATAGGAGACCACTGGAAAGAGGGGTCACAAGGAACCAACTGTCTCAGAATCCCAGATGCCTGTCTTTAAGAGAAAAGCTAGCCTGGCAGGTGACAGTTATCCATTTATTCAGCAAGCCTTTCTTGGAGATCTATGATATGTCAGAGAGTTTTCTCAGTGTGTCACACATACCACTGACTTCTATGGCATAGATGTGACATGCCAGGAAGCAGGTGCAAATAAATAATAAGAGAATTGAGAAATAAGTTCATCCTCTGACTACGAGTTTATTATGAAGGTAAGTAAACAGAACTGAAAGATGCATGCATACATACATACATACATACATACATAATACATACTTACAAATATATACACATATGCACACATACACGCAACACATATATACATATATTTATATACATACGCACATACATACATATATACATGCATTTCCTTTAATCAACCTAAAGGGTTAAAATGATGTCTAGTTAGCAGGCCCTGTCTGGGCTCCCACTATGTTTCATTAAAATACCAGTGAGGTTACAATAAAAACGTTAACATTTTCAAACTTACAAATATATACACATATGCACACACATACATGCAACATATATATACATATATGTATATACATACACACATATATACATGCATTTCCTTTAAGCAACCTAAAGGGTTAAAATGATGTTTATCTAGCAGACCCTGCCTGGGCTCCCCTATGTTTCATTAAAATACCAGTGAGGTTACAATAAAAAAGTTAAAATTTCCAAACTCATTAACCGCACTGAAAATGAGAAGTGATGAGCCAATTAGAGCCTGAATTAGGAAAGAAATCTTGTCAATCCTGTTGGTAAATTCACACATGTGATGTGCTTAGGGCAACGTCTGGCACATGGAAGCATTGAGTAATTGTGAATAATTATTTGCTTAAAGTTAAATGAGAGGCACCCAGGAAAATAACAGAGTATTATGGTATGAATCAGCAGATACTATTTTTAGCCACTTCTAATTTTAGCAAATCCCCCCTAAGAGCAAAAGTGAGGAAGAGTCCAGCCATGGCTTGACATGGTGCGTCCCCAGAGATGTGTCAATCACAGACAAGCATTCCACTAGGGGAGGAAACACAAGGAGCTTAGGGGTTCATGTTTTCATGTCTTGGGCTGATTTATCTGTCCCCTCACTGCAGATTGATGGACTCGAGGCTGTGTAGAAACAGTAGCTCCCACCACAGCTCATCAAGACCACTATAGGGAGCAAAGTCGTGTGACTATGGGACCTGGACTGTGCACTTTGCACACCGATGTTCCAACTGCCCATCTAGAAGGAGTTGGCAGTGGACAAAGTCAAGGGGGAGCCACATAACTTTTGCTGGTTAGCTAGGGCTGGCCAAAAAAAATACTTCTTTTTCTTAGATAAACTAAGAAGAGCAAAAAGTGACTGTGGCACCAAGGAAGAAAAAGTACTAAGTGGAAAGAGCGTTATCCTGAAGCCTCAAAAAAGATACATCGGAAAACAGAGACTTAAGGGTAGTTTGGGAGCAGAAAAAATTTTACAGTTGGATACAGGAGAACCTAGTTGCTCTGCACTGGAAATAGTGTCACAGGAAGACAGCTCATGAAGGATAAAAGGCAGAACTGTAAATGGGAAGATGGATACGAAGGTCCATCACCAAGAATCGGATGTGGAGTACAAGGGATCACTTTTCTTTACAATCTAGGTAAGTTTTACTCATGGAAAGAGGAACGGTGCACAGTTCTGTGCTATTTTTACAGGTTTCTACTGTCAGTCTATTTGACAGGGTAATCAGAATATGTTGTTTTCTTCCTGTTCTGGAGGCTGTAGAGTCCCAGTTCAGGTGAAGGGATCTGGTAAAGGCTTTCTTGCTGCATCCTGACACAGCAGAAAACACTAAGGCAAGTAAGACCATGTCTATTCCACAAGCCTAGGGATAGCAGCATCCCTGTGTTCAGGAGAGAGCAGCCTAATTCTTCTCAAGAGGCTTCATCTCCTAACACAAGTAATTAACTAAAGGGTTGTATTAAAGGAGGGTGGGCATCAAGCCAAACCATCGGTGTCTTTAAGAGAAGACACACTGGGAAAGTCCACATGAAGAGTGGGCAGATCCAGGGAGCCCTGATGGTTTCCAGTGGGAAGGATCAATGCCCCACCCCCTGCTTTCAGAGAGATTATAGCCTGACAAATTAAGTTTCCAAAACAAGGATCTGGTGGAATATGTTGACACAGTAGCATCTAGAATTGCATAGCAACCACCTACCAAAATATTGAATATTTCTACCTTACCAGAAAGTTCTATGAGGAGTATTTTGAAAGATGAACTCACCATAAATTAAGCAATGTTCTCAGAGCCACAAGGGTCTGAAATCACCAAGGCAATTAATTATTTGCATCAATAAGACATTTGATCAATGTCATTTTCCACTCTTGGGAAAAAAACAGTAATCTGAAGCTAGGTTATTTTGTTGATATTAGAGAATATCTTGTGAGTTATGAGACAGGATCCAATTAGTGTTCTTGAAGAACACAAAGACCCACATTATCATCACAGTAACTTAATATTGTCCTTTTAAAAGCTACAGTCAGTAGAATTAGAACCAGAAACAGGAGTTCAGCTTTTACAAATGGAGATAAATGTGCCATTGGGTTCAGCGGCCTGACTGTCTCCAGTAGCAGAGGCAACACTTACTGAATACTCAAGAGGCCAAGACACCAGTTTTTGCCCTTCCCTGAGCTCCCAGCTGAGTCTCCCTTGTGACATAATGAAGGAAGTGTTTGATGATACAGTCAACAAGCAGAGAAGGGAAACCAAGGGTGCCCAAGATTACAGGGCAGAAAGTAGGGTGCCTGTGCATGTGCTGGCTTCTGGGCCTCATGACACTAACAGCCCACTAGACCAAATCAAAACAGAACCAACCAACAGCAAACAGACCAGACCCCAGCATCACAACTAGTAAAAAGAGATTAGCAAGTGGCTGTATTCCGATCTAAACAAACACTCGCAGTTGGGGGGCTTCCCTTATAAACAGTTATGAAAGATTAAGTTAAAAAATAACTCCAATTAAATAAGTAAGACCACTCCCACTACAATTCCACATAACGAAGGAAAGAAAACTATGACATCAAGTTTAGCTCTGTCGGAAGACAGACTCTGGGAAAACACCATCCTGAAGAAATGACTAAAGATTTTGATCATTCCCAGTTAATCTTATGTTAATATAATTTCCACCCAAATCTGGACATTTTAGTGGAGATATGATTTAAGGAATTGAATCTAAATTAAATCCATGAGAAAATACTAGAAAGTTTAGGAAAACAGAGTAGCAAGAAGGACCTTGTTGTGAAAGAAAAGCACAGTTACTCAGTACCATTGATATTAAAACAGCAGAGGACAAGGTCTGTTACTTGTATCACAAGAGCACCAAGGTAATTTTGGGGGTTCTAACATCAGTTTTGTGATGCTTTTGAGAAGTCCTAAATATGAGCAGGATTTTATCAGATGCACAAGGGAGGCAATATTCATAACAAGGAGAGAAGATAAATGGGCATCTTGAGGTATTTGTAAGAAATTGCTTGAATAATAGGGGGTGGGGGTGACAAGGACAGACACAGAGGTAGAAGTTGGATTCCATGTCACATGTGACAGACAACCAGCTGCTGAATGATTCCAAGCTGGTGGGTGACATGGACAAATTAGAATTTGGGGATCAGCTGACTATCTTGCATTTGAGGAAGACCAGTTTGGAAGCAGCTGGAGAAATGGGGAATTGACTGTAATGACCAGGTTTCTGGAAAAGCCCTAGCACGGCAGGCTGAATTCTCAGAGAACCAAGAGGACATGGGGCAGGATAGAGTTGGGAGCTGCTTAAGGGACAGATGGATTAGAAAAATGGCCACCTGGAATGGCAGGGCATGACTAAGGCAGCAGGGTAGGACAAGGTGTGTAGGAAAGTTGTGAGAACACAGGGGAATGGTCTTGGTTTCTGATGGAGCCAAAGCGGAGCAGGGTCCCTGATGGAGATGGAGATCCCTGGGGATATTTCACAGGTTGAGCCCAGGGAGCATGAGCTTCCTGTTCCCTCAGCTGCCCCGAGTCACTTCTCAGCTCCTTCAGCCATGTGACATGGGAAATCTTCCCCACCCCAACCCTGGGTTTGATCTATCCAATATCCACAGAAAAGCTGAGTACTCCCCAGCTCACTTATTTTGGGGGTCTTTTTAAGTTGTAATATGGGGTCCACAGCATAAGTAGTTCCTCCAGGTCTCCCCATGTTTCTTCAAGTCAGAAAATAACTTATTGCCCACGACAACCCAGATCCCTTTTCCCCCCTCCAAGGGCAATCTGCGTCCTTTATTTTTCCTATATCTGAAATATTCCTATTCAATTAGCTAATTTCTCCCTGAAGTCATATCTTTCACTTTAATAAGAGGAAAATGAGGATGCTCCATGTATTATTAAGCTACATTTCAGGCTGAAATTGAATTACAAACTACCAGGAGCACCTCTCTAGATCACAAGCCAGAGGTCTATGATTCATGCTTCCGACTGCCTTTCAATCTTTCGGAGCCAGTGGGAGAACTGTCTTAAAATAGACTGAATGGAGCTCAATGAATGTTTTTGAAATGTCTATAATTTGGGCAAACTTTTTCAGGAAAAAAAATTTTTTTTTTAAACTAACAATGACCTCAGATCAAGGAGGCTCCTTCAGTTTTTTTTTAATGTGTGGGCTGCGGTTGGTTTCTTTGTTTGTTTTCTTTCTGTGAATGCAGTTTTAGTCTTCAAACCTCCATTCATCCCTAGAGGAGGTCTGATTATTAAAGATGTCCCTTCCATCCAGACTCTAGCATCCTGTCCTGATAGACTGTATTCACTTGCTCATCTTGCCTGTCTCCCTCGAGTGGTGACTACCTTGCTTCTTATGAGCGTGACAATCACAACCTTTCTTACCTCACAGGGTGGCCATTGGGAAGGAAAGGGGAATCAAGAGTAACTAATCAACAATCATGGTCCTTGCCATGGGGCAAACTTAGAACCCCATCTTTGTCACATGCCTGGTTCTGTGACTTGGGGTGAGTTGCTGATGTGCCCAAGACTCTTATTCCCCTCACTTGCAAAAATAAGAGTTCCCTGGATGTAGGTAGGTCATGGTAGATCACAGACTCTCTGCGGGATCCTGACAAAGTTCCAGTACAGCATCCAGCCCAGAATAAGACTTCAAGAGGCGTAGTATTGTACAGTCTGAGATTATGAGCTGCTGCAGGTCAGCTGTGTGGCCTCCTGCAAACCATTGCCTTCTCTGAATGTGCATTATCAATGCCAGAATGAAGGCAGAGGATACATTAGTCAGTGGGAGGAAAAAGTGCTGTCTGTCAGCCCTGTGAAACACTGGGTTAGGCACAAGAACAGTATCACTTCTGTCTGAATTTATGGACCCAGGAATCCAGGCTTTCTAGTATTTAGGGATACTTAGATCTCATGACCTTGGAGAAGTTCCTTGGATTGAAAAAAAATGCCTGTTAGGAAGAGAAACCTGGCAAGGGATGGAGATAAATGGCAATGAACACTAAGGACTGGAAACCAAATCACAAAGAAAGGGAACCAAGGCCCCACATGAGGACTCTGGAGAAGTTCACAGGGTGCAATCACCTAAGGGGATCCAGACCCAGAAGTCAAGAGAAGGACATACTTGAGGAGGAAGGGCAGATATTGTGGTGGATACTTTCCTCCTGTTTCGCCCACAATAGTCAGTATTATAAATGTTGATGTCTCCCCATCAAATCACACAGTTATATGTCACTGGGAGAAACTGAGGGTCACAGTTTGGGTTGCTTGCTAAGTGATGCCCACATGTCTCATGTGATAAAATTTGAATTTTTTTCCTATCACTGCCTTTTGCAGACATTTTTCTTCTCAGTCGCAAGAAACAGAAAGTAATGAAATCACAGTCCTTGCCTTCCTTAAGTAGGGAGACTTCAGCTATCCCAGAACTCAATGTAATGGGGAGGCAGTCTTGCTTTGACCATGAAGTCACTGGAGGCTTGGAGGTGGGCACCTCTTTCATTTTGAGCCTGTGTAGGTTGCTGGTGGCAGTGAACATAGTCTCAGTCACCCAGCATCCAGCACCCAACAGACTCAGTGCTTCCTAGTGAGTCAGGTAAAAGAATCAATCAACATATGGGGATGCCTTAAAAGCTCTTGGCATCACAGCAGACAGCAAAGTCTGATTTCTCATCCATCTGAGACAGGCTGCCCAGGATGTTGCAGACCCTGAGGGTAGTCTGACCCTGGTTTGATGGCCTCTAATAAAACGAGGCCCTGAGCTCCCACTAGGAAGCAGCTGCTTGGCTGGAGGTGACAGATGATAGCTACAAGTCCCCCTGGATTCTGGCTTCCTTTCGTGCCCATCTATAATCCTTGGATCATTGACACAGCATGATGTAATGGGCTTTCCATTTCTCTAATCGTCTGGCCTGTCAGGGTGGATTTATCTCAGTATGTGCAGGGGTAGGGGGCCTGAAGACTGCTCTGGGCTTTGTGGTAGAGGACCTTTAGCAAAATGAATAGTTTACTCAGGCCGCTTTCCTTGACTTAAGCTTCACTTTCTTGGTTCCCAGAGAATGGCTCCCCAGGCCCCACAACACCTATGGGGAGCAGCCTTGAACAAATTTAACTGCTTTCTTGAGCTAGAGTGCATGAAATAAAAAGAGAACATATGACAGCTGTGATTTCTAATAAACCCGCAGAATTTATTTCAAATAAAGCTATTGGTTCTAAAAGTATAGTCTAATAGTATACATGTGCATCTACACACACAAATACAAATACACACATATGCATGCATGGTTGGATTTATGTAGATCTCAGTTTGCACAGCCTTCTTATGTATTTTACCTAGTGATTAAGGCTGGGCTCTGAGGTCCAAGTAACATCATTAGATCCATGGCATCTCACTTACAAAACCCATGACCTTAGACAAGTTACTGTACTTTCAGACCCGTGTTTACTCATCTGTTACATGGGAGATACAGGGGTCCTTGAGACCACACAGGGAACCAGCAGTGATTATCCTTCCCATCTCAACACCAGTCTTGTCCCATGGTATCACCTGGCTGCTGTATACAGAGGAGGCAGCTGGACTTAGGGGAGGTTATAATGCCTAATGTCACAATGTCATCCAAATTTAGGTACTAATGCAGCTCACCGCTGCCCCCAGCCAGGCCACTCTGAAAATTACCCAAATTGTAATGAGGGAAACCCTGCCAACCTTTTCACTTCCACCTATTTCTGAGAGCAAACACCTCACTCAATCCCGGGAAGCAGGAGAGCTCAGATTCTGGAAGGTTACCCAGCACATGCTAATAGCCCCCTTGCTCAGATCCAGAGTCTCCGAAGTGATAGTCACCAAACAGAAGAGAAAAGACATGATAAGGAATCGGGAGCTGCTGATATTTACCACAGAAGGGAAACTAATGAGTGCTGGCGCTTGGTGCAGCTTGTAAATATTCATAGTCTGTGGCACCTCACTTGCACCCATGGGTGCCCTCTGCTCACCTGTGGGTGCCCTCTGCTTATCTGCACCTATGGAAGTCCCTTGCTCACTTGCACCTGTGGGTACCCACTGTTCACCAGTGGAAGTCCCCTGCTCACTTGCACCTGTAGAACCCCTCTGCCCACCTGTGGAAGCCCTCAGTTCACACATACTGGTGAGGCCCTCCTCCCTGTCCACAGATTTCAGCAGTGGCTTTAACATTACCTGCCTGCAGTCATACCGAATAGCCGAGCTATATATGGTGGCTCATGCCTATAATCCCCACACTTTGGGGAGACAGACACAGGAGGATTTTTGTAAGTTCAAGACCAGCCTAAGCAACACAATGATGATCCTGTCTCAAAAAACAAATTGACAGAGATTACAAAACCCAGCTGCAGAGAATTCAGGGTTCCAATGGTCCAGTGTGGGATCTGGTCTTCATGAACTTTTGAAGATTCTAAGGTGACTTAAATGCTCCCACCACAGATCGGGTGGGGAAAACTGTTCTGTTGAGGGCTGGAGTCTCTGAGAATGCAAAGTTGGTTGTCTAGAAATACAACATGACCTCGTTTCATAAAGGCTTTGTTTCAAGAGTTGGTCAGTCATCGGCACTCACGGTGGCTAATATATGCATCATTTCCCAAGCCTGGTTTCCAGCCCTTTTCAGAGCTTGCCAACATGTTACCCTGCCTAGACCTCTTTATTCTGCCCTGGTCAATCCTAGCTTTAGCACGCAATTTCACTATGCTAAAAATTGGCATGCCACTAAGATCTTGCAGAATCCTTAGGCTTATTATAAAAACTACATCCTCCTCAACACTGCATCCTGATACCGAATACATCCCTGGACCCCACCTCACCTCTCTACCCTTTTGTCTCTGAGGCCACATTAAGCTTCATGCTTCTATCTTCTCCCTCCCCCCAATATAGACTCACATGGATGAATCTCAGGGAAGATTCCCCAGTGTTATTTCATGGATGAATTCTAGAGCCTACAGGATAAAACCAAAAATGCCACACAAGCCCCGGCATTTCAGCGGGGCCCTTCAAAAGTTCACCTTGTTTCCTAGTCATACTATACAGCTTCTCCATGTTATTTACACTGCATCCAAATTCACCCCACCTGAGTTTCCAGAAAACACCATTTCCTATCACACCTCTGAGCATGCGCTCAGGCTATGCTACTCACCAGAAACACCATCCACATCTGTACAGGAGTAAACAGGACCTGTTCTTCAAGACCTAAGCTATATGGACAAAGGATCTGGCATTATGGAGAGTAGCCTGAGCAGGCAGTCCCCACCAAGCTGGCCTCCATCTGTGAAGCAGGCCCTGGGCAAGGACTCTCCTGACATCCCCTCCCCCGCCCTGACTATGTGATCAGTTTAACATCTGTAATACAGAAGGAAAAAGAGAAGCAAGGAGGCCATTGTTATGTTTGTTTGTCTGCTTTTTTTTTTCAGCCTCTTTTCTTGACAGTGACTTGGACATTTCTTAAGGACATGGTGTGGTGGTTCAGAAGGGAAACAGAATTAAGATAGGTTAGTTAGTGAGAGGATGAGCTAGTCAGGTCTCACACAAAGATTTTGGACACTGGGCAATTCTTAGAGTTGTGTTAATCAAACACAGGAGATGTCTAACATCTGTGTTTAGTGGGTTATTGCCTAGCACAATGTAAATTTCTCCTGTGTCTTCTAATATCCCGCTGTGGTGGTTCATCCTGACTGTCAACATGATTGGATAAGAGGTGCCTGGGAAGCACACCTTTGGGAAGGTATTTCCAGAGTAGACTAACTGAGCGGAGAAGACTCACACTATCCCATAAGCTAGGAGTCTGGGGGGAATCAAAGTTTAAACATAAAAAGAAGAAAATGTCAGCAGGCATTATCTATCTATCTATCTATCTATCTATCTATCTATCTATCTCCTATCTGTCTGTCTGTCTGTCTCTATTCCCTCTCCCTTTCTGGAGGATGGGAGCTTCTCTATTTATTACCTCTAAACACAGCATGTCCATATTTGTTAAGTGAATGAATGTATGAATGAACAAAGAAATGGGTGCAGACAATTTGAAGTCTCCACTCAGCCACCTAAGTTAACTCTGTCTCCTCTCACCCTGTACCTCACCTCTAGTAACCATGTCTCTAAGGAAAGACACCGGGGTGAAATCTACTTCCCTGTTTAAGTAAAGAAAAGTGAATATAATTGAATATGAAGATGGGGCATCATTGTTAAACAGTAAGGCATTTAAGAATGTATTCATTGAAAATTTCATACATGTATATAATTTTCATTGATTATATCCACCCCATTATCTCCTCCAACTACCTCAGGACTCTCCCTCCCAACTATATCACCCATGCCTTTAACATCATGTTCAATATCAACCCCATTCCAGGAAACCCTTCATGATGTCTGAGCTTTCCCTATGAACATGGCTAATTCACCCATTTCCCTTCTCCAGGTTTTCCATGATCCCATAATTTTACACACACACACACACACACACACACACACACACACACACACAGAGAGAGAGAGAGAGAGAGAGAGAGAGAGAGAGATCCCACAGAATCCAATTAGTGTTGCATACTGCCCATATGTACAGGTGTGTGAGGCCATCCATTTACTAAGCAGCCATTTATTGAGTACTTGCTATGTCCCACACATTATAGTAAATTAATTTTTTACAGTTTCATTTTAACTTTTGTTTGTCTGAGTGTTTGGTCTATATATATGTCAGAGTACTGGATATGTGCCTGGCAGTCTTGGAGGTTAGAAGAGGGAACTTGACTTCCAGGAGCTGGAGTTTCAGGCAGTTGTGAGTCACTATGTGGGCGCTGGGAACCAAACCAAGATCTTCTGAAAGAGCAGCAGTGCTCTTTAAGCCTGAGCCACCTCTCTGGTCCCTCTTATTAAATTAAACTCTCCATATCCTTAAGCCCTCACAGGGTGGGAAAGCACAGTGAAAGCATCAGACCCATTTTTGTGGAATAAAGCTAGATGGCGACATCTCAGTGTCACAGCTCTCCATGGGGGCTCGGTGGCTCCGGGTCCCAGCTGCTGTCTTTACCTATGAGATCTTTCGCCGGGCGTGGTGGTGCACGCCTTTAATCCCAGCACTCGGGAGGCAGAGGCAGGCGGATCTTTGTGAGTTCGAGGCCAGCCTGGGCTACCAAGTGAGCTCCAGGAAAGGCGCAAAGCTACACAGAGAAACCCTGTCTCGAAAAAACCAAAAAAAAAAAAAAAAAAAAAAAAAAGAGATCTTTCAATCTCTCCCCCACATTTGTCCCAGTTACAGTTTTGCTCTTTGGAAAGCAAAGCTGGAGGCTTCCCAGCCTGAAGAAAACGAGACATAATTCTTCATCTACTGTCCTAGTTAAATTTAAAAAAAAAAAAAAAAAACAAAACCAGGAATCAGGGCAGCATGTTCCCTGGCCTCAATCTCATTGTTCTAGGACTGCTGCATGTAGCTCATGGGAGCCTTGAAGAGCCAACACCACACGTTGACTTGTAGCCTCTTTGGTATTTCCCTGAGGCCTTACAGGTGCAGATGACGAAGAGTGCCATGGGGACAGCAAAACAGGAGGAGATCAGCTAACAGTGAGGGACATAGATGGGTTTCAGCAAGCATCCATCCTGTGGGATAGAATGGAGAGGGCAGTCGGGCTTGGAGACCTAGATTCCTCTAGGCTCCAGCACAGACTCTTCCCTACTCTGGGCTTCAGCTTTTATGCTGAGAAAGGAGATGGCTGAATGGTGTTAAGGACTATATTATGTGCCTCAAAATTCATATGCACCTATGATAGGGACTTCGTGGATCTCAATTTCCAGGAACTTGGAATTCAACTGTGTTTGGAGGTAGAGCTTTTAAAGAGGTAAGATACAATTAAAAATGAGGTCAGGAGGGTGATGTGATCCTTATACAAAGAGGAGATGTGGACACACACACACACATACACACACACACACAGAGAGAGAGAGAGAGAGAGAGAGAGAGAGAGAGAGAGAGAGAGAGAGAATATAAGAAGACACTGGGAGAAAGTAGGCACCTCATGGCAAATAGAGAAGACTCAGGAGAATCCAGTCCCATGGACATCTTGGTCTCAGATCTCCAGCTTCTAGAATGGTCAGAAAATGAATTGTTGTTTAAGTCCTCCAGCATGTACTCTTTGTTACAGCAGCACTAGCTGACTAATACAGTTGAGGATATCAGAGGTCCCAGTTCTGCTTAGGCTAGGTCACTGAGTGGATCTGTTCATCTGGGGCCCCAGATGGAAAAAATCAGGATACAAAAGGCTAGTCAGCATGGCTGGATGGTATGGATCAGAGAAGAGACACAGGGAAAAGGAATATATATGGGGCTCTCTCAGAGGGAACTGGACACCAAATGCAAGTGGCAGAGAGAAAAGTTACCTTAGCATGGGTCCAACACCAGCATTACTCAGGGACCCAAGTGTCCCAACTCTGGGTGGCTTAAACAAAGTAACCTATCCAGGAATCTACAAATCTGCATTTATGTCAATCCTGTCTATTTCTGTATCTGTGTTCCACTGTGGTGATATTGTGTCCCCCAACATATTGTGCACCTTAATAAACTTATCTGGGGTCAGAGAACAGAACAGCCTCTAGATAGACATAGAGACCAGAAAATGGTGGCACACACATCTTTAATCCTAGCATTCTGGAGGCAGAGATCCATCTGGATCTCTGTGAGTTCAGAGCCACACTGGAATCAGCCAGGCATGGTGACACATGCCTTTAACCCAAGGAAGTGATGGCAGAAAGCAGAAAGGTATATAAGGCGTGAGGACCAGGAACTAGAGCCTGGTTAAGCTTTTAGGCTTTTAGCAGCAGTTCAGCTGAGATTCATTCTGGATGAGGACTCAAGAGGCTTCCAGTCTGAGGAAACAGGATCAGCTGAGGAATTGGTGAGGTGAGGCTGTGGCTTGTTCTGTTTCTCTGATCTTCCAGCATTCACCCCAATATCTGGCTCCTCTGTTTTTTTAATTAATAAGACCCTTTAAGATTCATGTTACATTCCACAATTCTGCACTATGTCTCTTCTATAATGCTATACTGGGAGTGCCATTATAGAACCCTTTAGTATGGCAGTTGCTCTGTAAACATAATTTCAGGGATGAAGAAGTGAAGAAAAAGAGAAGAAAAGGGACGGGAGGAATGAAGCAGAAGCAGAAGCTTCCCAGATTAATGTTTTCTTCCTCTGCTTATTGTATCAGACAACTAAAGTTTATTGTTTACAGCTGCTTGTGTTCAGCTACTTCTGTTTCTATGACAACCCTCTACTCCCCCCCCCCCAAAAAAAAAAAAAACAAGGAAAGAATTATCCTGGCTCATAGATTCAGAAGTCTTAGTTCATGGTCAGTTGACTCTGATGTTTGGGCATGTGGTGAGATTGAACATCACCCAAGACTACCCAGGGTGATTGCTCCAGGTCTCAGGGCAGAGGTTTAGAGACTCCTCCAGGGATGCTGGCCAGCAAAGTACCCTATGACAGAATATAAAGTGTTCCTGTCCTACAGGGCACTGATTCCACCTCTGATATGAAAAGTGTACTATTCTTCATCCCTGGGATCTGTTTCTAGTCTTCTTGGACCACATGGGGATGATGGATCAATCCTTATGTGCAGGGGTCAGAAGCTGGGGATCAAGCAGGGAATTCCTCTCCTGTTAGCCTTTTTTTTTTTTCAGTTCTGGATGGACTTTTCAAGCTTGTTCTTGAAGTCTCTTTGATCTTTCTCTTTCTCCAACTCAACTCAGCATCTCACAGGGTGACCTGGAGATCAAGCCAATCTGACTGTCTTGTTTGTCACTACAAAGCCTTTGCTCACGATGCACCTTCACTAGAGTTCCATTCACCCCCCCTCCTTATCTGGCCCAACCTGCCATTGCTCCTCCAAGAAGCCTTTCTGATAAGCACTGAGAGTGTTTGGAGGTCATATGGTTCATCTCTGAACCCAGTACTTATTCAAAATGAGAGGATAAAGGATGGATGGATGGTTGTATGGGTGGATGGTTTAATAGGTGAATGGATGAATAGACTGATGATGAGTGGAAGATGCTAGAGAAAAGAACAGAAGGTCTATTCCTCATAAGATAAGGTTTTAATTCCAGGCATCTACCATGACACCCTGCTAAGAATGTGCACTTTCTAAATAGGCTTCTATCACCTTCAGGATGAGGTTTCAGCAACTTCTTATCAATTGAAACACAGCCAGCCTTACCATGCACTTCTCTGAGGCCTCTGGGGTACTATGAAATGTACCAATTTCATCAATAAGAAAATCATGAAGGAGGGAGACTATGAGAAGAAACAAGCTTGGGTGAACATATTTCCATATTTCCTGGCTTTATTAATATGTCACCAGTCAGAGACTGCCTTCCCCATAAACGCAAACTCAGGAGAAAACATCTCAGGAAAGCTGGAGGTCATCACTTCAGAGGATCCATTTCCCTTTATAAATGCAATTCCTTCTCACTATAAATAGCATGGAAAACATAAATATACAGAAGAAAGGAAACTGCATTACTAAAAGTCTCACCACCTTTTACTTGCTGTTTTAGCATTTGATACATTTTCTCTGTGTAGGTTTCCTATGTATAGGCATGGTTGGATGACTCAGAGCATATTTTATTGTACATCTTAATTTTGTCTTTCCTCCTAAGCACAACAACTTAACTTTTTCCCTATGTTGTACTTTTTAAAAAAGTAATATCAACAACCACATAATACTACATCAATGAATGCACTACCTTGGAAGTCCTCAAAGCGTCTGCCATCCAGCAGTGGACATAGATATGGTCGATCTAAATCTCAAACTGTTGATGACTTGGGTTATTTCAAACTTTGTTGTTATAAATAATGTCTCAGGGACCTTGAGTAGCATCAAATTCCTTCACTCAGTTCCCTAGAAATGCAAACAAAGACCTGCATGGTGTTGGGCAGCCTTTCTATGGCTTCTCACACTTGGTTCCAATAGTTTTCCAAAAGGATTGTAGCCCATGCTCTCCTTCCAGACTCTGGGATCCTCTTTCATACCATCTGTAAAATGGGAGTCATGTGACAGTGTTTATAACGGGAAGAACTCAGGAATATCTAATCCAGGCAGCACAGTAGCTATAACCCCGCCCTGACTTGGACTCTCATGGGCACTGCCTACTGAGATTCTCATAACATTCTTCACCCAGGCATGATTCTCTTCACTATATCCCAAAGTTACACGCACTCCTTTTTTCAGTCCTGCTGTTTCTTTCAGAGTTCAAACCCTCACCATCGCTGCCTACAGCCACACAGCTGCTTCCTCACCATCTGTTCCAGGTCACAGAGCAGCCTCCACATCACTGCTTCCATCTGTCCCACTTGTTACATGGCCCCCTATCTTTCAGCCAACATGGTCTTTCCAAAGTTACAAATCCAGTACGTACATCTTGAACACTTGCTGACCACCCGCTCCTCACTGGGCATGCTTCCTGTTTTCTATACATTTTCCCTATACATTCTCAGCCCCCTTGACACATGAAAAACTGAGACAGCAGCAACTAAGGGACATACAGACAGTGATAAGGCCCATGTGCCATAGAACAGGGACCCCAAAGCCAATGAGCCATCTTCTGAAGCTGTACCCAGAAAGTCCCAGTTACCCCACTCTGCTCATCCAAATCCCATCTGCCCCAGAAATGTCAGGCACTTCCTGCCAGTAGCAGCTGATGAGGTTCACCCTTTCTCCCTCCAGCTAATTATCCCATCTTACCACCATTAATCCTATCATCTATTACATCATTTTTGTGCATGAAGGCTCAGACACAACCCATAGATCTATCCCTCTAAAATGATCACATGGACACCATGACACAGAGTTACACATGCCAAAAGTGTCTGGCAGAAGGACTTACAGTGAGACCGAAATGCATTCCACACTCTGTTCTTTGCAAAAAGAAAAAGAAAAAGAAATTCCCGTTGAACTTCTGCCTTCTAAAAATGTAGAATGCTCCTATTTATCTAATGTATAAGGGACTTTTAGGAGCTAGTGCTGGTCATTGTATAAACACATAATTCTAAGGTAGGGAGACCCTGGAAGCCCACCCAGAGAACGACCACAGGATGTACAGGTTTTGGGGGTAAGGGTTATATGGTTAGAGCTACCTCATGAAGTGTGGGCTGAGCCCAGAATCCAAGTGTTGGTCAACACATTTCTTCAGGCAAAGCATAGTCCCTAGAGTGTAAAAGGCTGCACAGAGGCCTTGAAGTCAGCTGGCCTCACAGTTGGGGAGTCACCGTGTAAGCTTAGCTGCTATAGGTAAATGCATTCAGGCTCAGCTGAGGTGAGGGTAATAATTGATGTGCTGAGGCCCGTGTCTGGCACATACAAAATGCTTAATTTACACTGTTCTGATGACTTGGAGGTTGATTCTCCGCCAGAAGGCTGTGCTTAGGAGACTGACAGTATAGAAATGAGCTTTGCAAACTCACCAGGAGAGAAACTTCATAAAATTCATGTCAGAATCTTACCAGCCAAATATCTTTTAAAATCAATCCAAGGCAGTGAAGATGGAAACAGTCTGGGGCTATGGAGAGATGAGCTGGGTAAGGGGGGGCATTGAGTGGTGAGGCCTAGAGAGCCAGGGGGTTAGAGAAATTCGTCTGCTATAATGTCTCTTCCTTTTAGAGGTACTAAAGATCTATACAGTGCTGAGTAGGGTGCAGTGGGTACCTTCTATAGCTCACAGTCACTTTAATTCTTCCAACTGCCTAGCAAGAAGGCATAGTACAATGACTAGGAAGGAATTGGAGGTCAGGGGCATAGGAGGGGCATCAAGATCACACACCAGCATGCAAAAGTAGAAGCAGTCCTGGACCCTAACTCCTACTCATAGTATTGCCCGCATGGGTATGCAGAAGTGCGTGCCCTCTGAGAGACCTGAAGCATGCAGATCTGTGGTGCTCACCCAGAGGTTTCTGAGTACTTGTATAACACACAGTGGTCTGTAGGTTAGCTTTTCCACCTGTGAGCTGCTCACTTCTGTGTTATTGATGTTAGAGGTTTATTGGTGGGAAGTCTGGTATCATCCTGAGTGTTACTGGCTAGCCTAGCATTCTTATTTGAGCTCACAGGAATATTTGTCAACAAATGACCTTTCCTGTTGAGGGGATATTGACATAGAAAATTGAGCTGCTTCTGGTAGTGGGCAGCCAGGAAAGGGGGTGATTCCAGAGGGAACAATGACTCAGGACAAAAGAGGAAACTTAAGACCTAGTAGAAAAGAGAGCTGCCAAGCCTTTTTCATGGTCCCACACTGAGCCTTCTCCCATGGGGCTTGCCATGGGAGCAGGGAGAGAGGAAAGATCTGCTGAACTGAGAGAATCTCTGCAGGGACCTGGATAGAGACCATGGGGACTAACTCCAGGGTGAGCCCAGTAAATAATCTGCACACTAAAAGCCACTCTTCCAGCATTATAAAACCCCTGGAATAAGACAGAAAAGACATCAAACTTGAAGGACCCGGACTCAAGGACTGGTCCTACCATTAATCAAGCAGTCATGTAGCCTTGGGTTAGATTCTTCCCTGGTCAACATAGTCAGTAATGCTCTGCTTCCTCCTGGTGTTGATCCATCATCACCTCTTCCCCAATTCAGTCTCTCATCCACTAGTACCCACTGTGATGGTTGGTTATAAAGTCAACTTTGAGCAGTATAGAGCTACCCAAGTATCAATCAGAGATTGTCTAGATTGCATTGGTCTATAGCATAACTGTGGAGGATTATTGACTGCATTAATTGAGTTGGAAAGACCTGCCTGTTGTGAGTGACACCATTTCCTAGGCAAGGGACATTGAACTTATAAAAATAAGAAAAGTGAGCATAAGTATGCATGCATTAATTCATTGCTCTCTGCTCTTGATTGTGGATGAAATGTGACTAGCTATATCACATTCCTGATTTCTTGACTTTCCCTCATGACAGACTATAATAGAATTGTAAACCAAATAAACATTTTCTCCACAAAGCTGCTTATGTCAAAGTATTTTATCACAACAACAGGAAAAGAAATTAAAACACCTATTATCCATAAATTCAAATGGACAAGCCCGAACCATCTTTTCAACACACCCTACACCATGTGATGGCCCCTGATCCCATGCTCCCATAACCCTTAATTCTTAAGTTCACCATTAAAGCAGATTCAAACACTATTATAATTTCACTTCTCATTCATGCTAAAACCTGACCTTGCCCCCATCTCTTGACATGTATTTCAATGGACCACTGTCCCAATGGTCATTACAGAAACCACCATTGAATTTCCCACATTTTCTCCCTCTTTGGTGTTGGACCAGAAAGCAGACAGATGAGCAGAGCAATGACAGCCAATGGACAGCCCTCAGGCAGAACTAGGGCTTGTTGTATTTGGTTGTCAAAGTATTGTAGAACTTGGAAAAGTTCACACCAAGTTCAGATTTGCCTCATCTTTTGACAAACAAGGTCTAATGATACTCTGCTCCTTCCCTAAAGCTAGGAGCAGAAGTCATTCCCTTTGGAGAAGCTGGAGTTTGCTAGCCTCTTGCAAACTCCACTCCTCCCTAGTCTCTCTGGGATCTGTCTCATTTCGTTATCCCCAGTGCTCCATGAGAGTTTGGGCTTGTTTCTGCCAGGCCACGAATTTCAAATTCATCATAGAAATGCTTTTTTCTTCATCTTCATTTTTACAATAAAAGTAGTTCAATGGTTCTGAAAGTACAAACATAATCAATCTAAACATAACTAAATGGCTTGAGTTATATCTAGTTTTTCTCATGAGCTAAGATCTTATTTCTACATCCCTTCCAGCTCTATCACCAAATTTTGTCACATGTGACTCTTCTTTTTCAACTTTTTTTTGGAAAAAGGCTCTAACTCTGTAGCCCAAGCTGGTGTGAAACTCACTATGTTGACGAGGCTATCCTTGAGCTCATAGTAATCATCTACATCTGTAAACAGAAGGCAAATTTTCTCTATTTCAGGTACTTCAGCTCCAAGTTCTCCTTTTCCCATGACTCCTGCCCTGAGCTTCATCCTTTCCATGCCTGCCACACTCACACGCTTTCCACCTTAGGTCACCATCTTATATATGTATCATATGGCCATTTTATCTATGGGCTTTCTTCACTCCTATTATAGAAATTCAATCAATGAATAAATAACTAGGATAAATGAGTGAACAAGTAAATGTACAAAGAAGAGTGCATGATGGCCCATCCCAGTGTGGGTTTAATACAAACTGTGTGTTCCAGGATTACAGGTGAGCAGCCTATGTGCACCTGTTCATTCAGTCAACAGGAGTCACAGTTACTCCTGCAAGGCAAATGTGCAGAGCACTGCCGACTTTACCTTCCAGCTGATTCCTCTGCAGGAGCATGCTAAGCCTGCAGCAATGTACACAGGTTGTCCATCCAAGCCTGCTGACATGGCAGCATGAACATGGCTTGGACTGGCGAGCTTTCCATTTTTGATACCCTCTCACCATAATGATCTGCTATTATGTTCAATGAACGTGATTGCTCTCTTGGTTTCATTCATTCATTATATCACTTACTTGTTCTTTTTATTCATCAGATTTTTTTAAAGAGTTCACAGTACTCCACATTCTGGAAACTGTGTGTCTGTATATGTGGCTGTGTGTGTGTGTGTGTGTGTGTGTGTGTGTGTGTGTCTGTGTCTGTGTGTGTCTGTGTATCTGTCTGTCTGTGTGTGATCAATATCACACTAATTGCCTTATACTTGTGTTTAGAACTTGATATCACAGCTTGGAACCAGAACCCATAAATAATCAGTGTCCTTAACACCAAGTTGGCGAGATGCACCTAGAAAAACTTGGTAAGTATCTATAAAATTGGGCTGGAATCTCAGACCCATAGCTGGCAGAGGCAGATAAAGATGGGGACTCCCTATTACTTTTCTCATTGTTTTTTATTACAAAATATCTAACAAAAGCAATTTAGGGAAGGTAGAGTTTTAGCTCATGGTTTGAGAGTACCGGAAGACATGGTAGTGCGAATGTGAGGTGGCTGGTCACACTGAAGCCACAGTCTGTATGGAAGCAGAAAGAGATGAATGATAGTGTTTGCTTGACTTTCTCCCATTTCTTTTTCCATTCACCCTGAATCTGTGACCAATGCGATGGTGCTGACCATATTCAGGGTGATTCATCTTAAATCTCTATGGAAATACTCCCAAAGACACACCCAGTGGTGTCTCCTACACGATTTCAAATCCAGCCAATATGACAATGAAGTTAACCACCATATTCATTGTCATAGGAAATATCTCCAAGACTCCAGCTGGATTCATCAAGTCCACGTACAGGTCAAGGTACCATGAATCAGTCTGCAAGGCAATAGGACCCCAGGGATGCTGGTGACTTACGCAGGAAGCTCCTAAAAGGGAAACAGTTCTTAAAACAGATATTCTTAAACTAGAGAGTCTTAAAACTAAAGATATTCCATCCTCAAGTTCCTTTTTCACTAGAGGTGACATCCCTGAGTGGATGCCACCTGGGTGTCCTGGATGTTTTTGCTTGTGGTTGTCTCAGCCTCCACAGTGTTCTGGCCTTGATTTCATTTTTTTTTTTTTTTACCCAGCAATAGAGCCATATCTGTGTCTAATCTGATCAACAAAGAAGACAGGAAATGAAATGAGAATTTCAGCCAAGCTATTACTTTCTATAGTTTGAAGATTGTGGCTGACCAGGGAGAGATATACTGAGAGGTTACACAAATTCACCATGCTTAAATCAGGCTTGTTGCCTCTCAATGTTGGCCTGTGTACACAGGTGCTTCTGGCTGGAAGTCCAGGGTATTTTTGGACCATTGTTTGAATAACTGAACAAGGATTTTGTGAAAGATGTCCAAGAAGCATAAGATTTTTCCATAATGCACACAAATCCCATTTATTGCATCCATCCAAGTTACAAGGAAATATCCATTGTTTCTAGAATATTGTAGGTTCCATACCTACTTAGCAATAGGAATATGTACCTAGATCTTATATTTAATGAGCATATAACAGCCTATCACATAATAGCTAAATGTGTCACATTCAAAAGCATTGCTAGTCTTTGCATGGTAGAGTAGAGGATATCTTTCAGGTGTCTCAGGAGTGGCTAAATCCTCTCTTCCCCTCTTATCTCCTCCATTAAATCTAGTCCTTCAGGATGTGAGGGTGCCTAAATCCAAGCTTGTGTTATATCTTGCAAGTGCTAAGGAGACAAATTGACAAGTGTATTTTTCATAGGCTCACGACTTTAAGTGGAGAAAAATTAGGCATCATACAAGGTGGGATGACCCATCACTGAGCATATGAAAAAGCCATGAGTGAATACTAGAAGGAACTGATTTGGGTCTGATGCATGTGATCCGTGTTAAAGTTTTGCTAGACTACATTCCATTGAGATGTGACCCAACCTCCTGAAAGGCTATGAATGAAGTCCTTTCTGACCCTTAGCAATGGACATATGTGACCTCAATGACACTGAATAGTACTGGTTCAGAGGCCAGAAATGAAAAAGAAGGGTCTGGTTAAATCACTGAGTAACCATATTCACCCACCTTCTCTTTCTCAGTTCTTTAGTAGAACTACCCATACCCACCTGGCATCCTTAGGTCTGTTTTCAAGACTAAAGAAATACAGTGAAGATGAATCTATGTGCAACCTTGGGAAGTGTTCATGGAGAGAGTAATGACCTGGGGTTTATTCCAGAAACCTATACGTACTGAAAACTGAAAACACACAGGTTGGCAGATGTCAGTAAGACACTGGAAGAGTCATAAATAAGAGAGTCCTAACTCACAATGCCAAAACCAGGCCAGTGCAGAAACCACAGGACTAGTTACTTGGGTACTGTGGGGATAAAACCTGTGAATAAAAAAAAAAAAAAAAAAAAAAAAAAAAAACCCTGAGGATGCACTGAGGTAAGGAAAATTTGAGAGTGGATCCTGTCTTGACACTTTCTGGATGAGAGATGGGTTATATATTTATCCTGCTATTTCAGTGACTCACTCTGAGTCTCCGTGCCTTGGCCTCTGAAATGCAAAGAGGCATGGCATGTAGTGGGAAAATGAGCTCATTAGTATAGAACCTGGCACATAGTAAGAGCCCATCGAATAGCTTATACCAACAGTGACAAAGACAGTGATAGTAACAGAATGATGGCAATGCTGAGCGTGCTGGAATGGTAATAACTGTGATGGGTTGTGACAATCGAGTTGGGATGTTTTGTTGCTGATGGTGGTTCTGATAGTGGATGACAGTGATGATAACAGTGATGATGATGTTGACTGTATGATGATAATGATGGTAATGATAATGGAGATGATGATGGTGTTGGCTGCAGTGATGATGATGATGATGATGATAAGGACAGTGGTGGTGATTAAGGATGCCAACAGCAGTGACCCTTACATCTGGCTGTGACCATAGCTAGTCCTACTCTCCCCATCTCAAAGGATCCATGAGTCTACTCTGCCAGTGTGTGTAGAACCTGAAACCATGTTGCTACCCTGTTCTGATCTGTGATCCCCAAAAAAGGAAGAACGGCATTTCCACACTGACATCTCCAGCTGTACTTCTTGTGGTCTCTGTTCACGCAAGTGTCACCTCACTGAGAAAATGCCAGGCTCTTTAAGCTGAGCTGGAGCCTAGAGAGGTGGAGGCGGGAACATTTCCAAAGGTCACTATGACTCAGGCATCCTCTGGGAAACCCTGGGTGACAGAGGATGGTGATACTGTCAGCAGGGCAAAGACTAGAGTCCTCTCTGCTACTTAATACCACAGCTACCTCCTGTTAACTTGCTTTGCAAGTCAAGTAAGAGTCCCTCAGTGCCTTCTAGAGATCAACAGCAACTAATATTCAACTTCAAATCCTCTGAGCTGACTCTTCCATGTCTGTCTAGACAAATCTCCAGGAGGCCCAGGTTGGAAGGCAAACTTGTACCCAAGAAGTCACAAGTCTCTGCTAAGCCACAGCCTGGGAAAGGACACAAGAATCCTCTCCTGACACTCATTGCTCCAGCTAGGGCTCTTTGCGGGGAGAGAGGAGAATAGACTAGACCTGCCTAAGCTAATGTGGGGATGATACACAGGCACACACCATATTTATACATGCAATTTGAGTTGAGCCCATTTAGGCAGAGATGCTGAGATCTGCTTTCTCCATCCATTTTTCTGCACGGCTTCTTTACATTTATATCTGTCTGGGACCTGTAGATGATGGACTACGTGTCCCTGAACTGGGTGTTGGCCAGGTGGTGGTGGTGGCAGCAGTGCACGCCTTTAATCCCAGCACTCAGGAGGCAGAGCCAGGCGGATCTCTGTGAGTTTGAGGCCAGCCTGGGCTACCAAGTGAATTCCAGGAGAGGTGCAAAGCTACACAGAGAAACCCTGTCTCGAAAAACCAAAAAAAAAAAAAAAAAAAGAAAAGAAAAGATCCATTTTGCTCCCAGATGCCATGATTCTCGGCAGGAAAATCATGTGTTGCTGGAGAAGCTGTGAAGCAACAGGCCTGGCTGCAACAAATAGTGAGATCCTGCCAAGTCCCTGCCCTGCCTTCATCATCAAGAGTTCCAAGAACCTGGTAAGTCCCCTTCCTTGACAGCCCGGCCTGCACTGCAATAGAGCAAAACTGCATTTTTTTTTTACTCTGCCATTCACCCTTATGACAGATGATGCTCCTGTGCTGGGAATCCAAGAACCGACATGGCTGTGTTCTCTTAGCTAGTGTAAACAGATCAAGGAAGGTTAAAAACAACCAGTTAAACAACAAAACAGCAAACATTGACAAATGCACTGAGGCCAAAGAACAGGACTCAAGGAGCAAAGGATCCTTGCAGCCTATTTATTTAAGTGGCCAAACCAAAGATAGTCTTAATGAGAAGGAATGATCTCCAGTCTGGGACTGGAAAGGCTGCATGAGAGTTACCCTGGAAAAAGGAGGAAAGACAATGTCCTCAGTTTAGATGAGAAAAAGAGACCTTGTTGTAACTTCAAGGTAGAGGACAGTTCTCTGAACCTGTTAAGACTTCTATATTCCAATTTACATTAAAATAACACGTGATAAAGACTGATCCTACAACTTAACTAATTCTCACCCTAGCGGGAAGTGAATTACTAAGCAGGAAGCAGTGTTGGATGGATTAAGCAGCCAGGCCCGAGTTTCCCTGATGGGGAATCAGCACCTTCAGAGGTGGTTACTTAGCACTTAAGATTTCTCTGTGTAAATTTACACCAGAGGTTTCGTAATTTGCATAAAAGCTGTTAGAAATAAATGTTTTATGAGTGAAATGAATAGTATTTGCCCAAGAATCTGGCAGGTCCTAGAGTCTAGAGTGTCCCTGCTGTGTAGGAAATCCATGGAACTTTCTGTGATTGGGCAGAAGTTCTAGGCTTTGTCTGGCGTTGGCCCTTGCAGGAATCAATTGAGAACCACAGTTGGTCAGTGGCAAGCCTACTGCATACTGATCCAACTTCCCTCCCTTCAGTGACCCTGCCATATGATCGGAGCCCACACAGAAGGTGGGTCTAGCTTCCAAATATCACATCATGCCCACCTCAAAGTAACACTCTGTTGACATTAAAGGCTGTCAAGTAGCTTGTAATAATGTTCATTTATTTCCTAGCTTTAAATGTGTGTGACGTTTGTAGAATTTACCCCCAGTTTTGCTGTCACTTGTAACATTTCAGGAGTTATTCAGGTTACAGGAACACGATAGAAAACATACCAATTCTTCCCCAGGATCTGACCATTGCTAGGTACAGGAAAACACTGGTGCTATGTGTCGCTTGTAGTTCAGTAGTAAAGTACATGTGCAGTATGAGTAAAGCCTTGGGCTTGTTCTCCAGCGCGCGTGCGCGCGCACGCACACACACACACACACACACACACACACTCACTCACATTCACACCCACAAGCTATCAATTTCAATGAAAGAATCCGGTATTTATAGAAGAGCCAGACTGAGCTATGTCCATATTCAATAGCTACTACGGTCTCCCCATCTAGAAACACAAGCAGCTGAGCAGGACAGTCAGCAGAAGCCCTTTCTCTTCTGCCTGAGTAGCTCTGTACAGAAACCTAGACTGTCAGAACCAGAAGGAGCTCAACCCAGCCCCTAATTTTATGAGCTGCTGATGCTCAGAAGCGTGAAGCAGCCTTCCTGACATCACACAGCAAACCAGTGACTGGGATGGTCCCTGTGCCGAAGTCACCCAGTTTCTATTTCACATTATTGAAATAGTTTGGAAAATGCTTCAGGTGCTATCAAATGGTACTGCAAGAAAACACTTCCCCATAATGTAACCTTTTCCATCACAAGCATGAACAGAACAGGAGCTGTGCTTTATACCAGCTTACAGAAGGCAGGGAAAATGGAACAGAAAGAAAGAGAGGAGGATATCAACCAGATTTGAGGACATCATGGGTCACACAGATGCCCAGCCCTTCAATCTGGGCTTCTCATCTGACTTTTATTGGGCTGAGAACCTACCAAGGATGTTAGGAGATACAACAGGAACAGAAGTCACAGCCCAGGGCTGCTGTGATGCTTACATGAGAAGCATCCTTGGTGGGCATAGCTGTCCCATCATGCTGTGAGCTGACTTATCTGAAGGAGTGACAGATTCAACCACAAGATGGCACAAGAAAATGACAATTCCAAATGTGTGTCCTTGGGTCCTGCCCCCCTCCCCTATTGATTTTTATTTTTCATTTTGATGGGCATGGTGCTATTTTAACACTGTTATGGCAGTAAGTTGGGTGACTCATGTGTTTGATTTGCATAACTAATCACATGGGCTTGTTGGTGGTTCTGGGGTAGATTCTAGTTAGAAGTCTTTTCTTCTTTGGCAAGTTTCAGTCCCCACTTTCCAGTCTCACCCAGTCCTACCACTGGCTTGATGACTGGGTAAATGCTAGGTGGATGCCCAGAGGAAGAAGACTACATGTGAGTACAGGGATTTGATTCAGCCTCAAATGAACACAGAGAGAAGATGAAAAAAAAAAAAAAAAAAAAAAAAAAAGAAGGGGACAGGAGCAGGGATTTCTGCAAGACAGAGAGACTACCAGAAGAAACAAGCGCTTTTCATCTCATGGGTTTTTGACAGGAATATTTCTTTCTGGTCTGGGGAGCACTAGGGTGTGCGCTCACTGCACACCAGAGGCATCCATCAGACAGATGTGAAATGTCAGAACCAGGGTAGGGAGAAGGCTAGATACTTTGTATTCCAGTCTTAGCTCTTTTCCTGATGAGAGGAACTCTGGGTTAGACCTGGTAATCACTTAGGATCTTTTTGTCTCATCTGTAATTTGACATAATTGCTTCTGCTTAAAAACAAACAAACAAGCAAACAAAAACCTTTAGATATTTGTAACAGTAAGATGAGGTTAGAAGTAAGAAAGGACAGTGGTCTTATGAGACAAGGGTGGGGGGTGTTAGAGACCCCTGGTCACCACAGCAGCTCCCTGTGGCTTCTGACTAAGCCTCTGCTCTGTGTATTCCTCCACAGCACCTGGCTCAGATGGCCAGCACTGGGCTTGGATGGCATCTCTAAGATGTGAGGGCTCTGATTCCTCCTAGTGCCCAGATGACACCAAGACTTCACCAAACCTCCAATACACAAATGGGTGTGTGTGTGTGAAGAGTATTTACAGGAGAAGCAGCTGGTCTCCATGTTCTCTCCCAAGACCCATTTCACCAGGACAGTATTTCCATTTTCAGGGCCTCTTCTTTCCATAGGTAGACTCACGTGTACGAAGCTCAAGGGCACTTGCTTGTGAAACATCACAGCCCCTGACTACTATGGCGAGAGCAATTGCTACTGACGGCAAACCAGCTGTAACTTACAGTTACTGTATTGTGATTTGTTTCCTGGCACCGGGCTTCTAGACGGTCTGGCATTCTGTCTCCACCTCAGTGGAGTTGCTAACCCCCGACAACTTGTGTTCTTGGAGCAGCACATACTCCTGGCCCTGTAGACAAGGCTCAGAAGGCCCTGCCCAGCCTTCTCAGACTCCATAGTCATACTTCTAAATGAACCTCTTCTGCTTTTCGTGGCCATGTTTTTTCTTCAGAGACATTGGTGGCCTGGAAGCAGCTTGGTCCTCCTCTGGAAGAAAAGCCACTCTTCCTTGAAGACCCAAGATCTCCTCCTCTGGAGACTGAGGCCTAGAGAATGCTTCACCTTTCTTTGAGTCTGGCTCTCTCTGACCCCTTTGCCAGCCAGGCCTCTGCTCTCTGGCATTCTTAATAACCAGTCACTGGCCTATAGTTGGCTTGGGTGCTAGGGTCCATGTTTCCACAGCTTCTAGGAGGTCATTATCCTATCGTCCCTGTTCTTATCGCCAGAGCATACCCTAGTTGGCAATGAGCAAGACCTGAGCTTCTAAAACAGTCATCAAGAGAGCTAAAGCCTTGATAAAGACAGAAATACATCTTGCTCTCTATGCTACTTAATAAAGAGTGGGTCTATTTACGGAAATGCCACACCACACCTCTGAAAATCAGACTGAGGTCAAGGCTTAGAATACTTCCTTTCACCTCAATGCAGGGCTGTGGGCTCCGAGTGCATAAAACACTGTTATAAAAAACCCTCAGGCTATTTGTTACTCAGTAGTAAGCCACGGCCACACTTCTATGAGTGCTTTTCTTTTTTCTAGTAAAGACTGGAATGCCCAACCAGGTCTCCTAAAGTACCTCCTTCACAACCACAATGCCCTGAGGTGGCAAGGGTATCTTCCCACATCCTTCCTGACATAAACTGCCCAGAAGAGGCCATGATCTGGGCAGAGCCAGTCAACACCCTGCTGCTCTGCCACAGTGATGGGGACAGGATTGGCATGCAACCTGGAATCGGCAAATCAGAGCCACTGCCTCAGAATCTGCACTCAATTAATCACGAGCACCCAGAGAGATGGCTTGTGAATCATGAGCTGTCGAAATGGCACGTTCTGGCTGTGGAAGAACTGATGTGGTAAAAAGATGAATGCTGGCAGGCAAAGAGAAGAGGGGTAAGAGGGGCACTTTGGTAGGTTTCCAAAACCAGCAGTATAGTATGGTCTGGGCCAAGAGTCACAGAGTCCTTTTTTGTGCTGAGACTTGTCTGTGAAAATGCTGTAACTTGAGACCATGATGTCTAGTCTACACTGAGGTACATTCACTTGCCAATCATGCTTGGTCCCGGGCTTAGTCACCTGAAGCCTGAACTAGCCTTGGGAAACCCCAAAGATCCCACATGTTCTGAAGGGCACTTTTCCATAGGGCAGGTGGGAGGAGCAAATGAGAAGCAAGCACAGTCCTGTGCCAAGAGGTCAGGGAGGTAGGGCCCAGTGGGTAGCAGCTATGGAAAGGAACAACACATTTGCACACAAGGGCAACAGCTTTGGATGGTGATCCCACTCAGTCTTAGCATTGCATTCTTACCTGCAAGCTGGAGGGAGCACAGGACTGTGCAGGGATCTCACAGGGCTATCAGCTGAAGCCCGGCATAGCTGGAGCCTCCAAAAGTGTTATCCCTTCCCTATTCGAAACACAGTGAGAGACAGGGTTCTGTTCTCCCCATCTCCTAGCATCCCAGATAAATGCCTGTATCCACTAAAAGCACTGTTTCCATAGGAGGAAATGGGCCAAAACAACAACAACAATCTGGTCCAGGGCATCAGATCTTGCTCAGATTCTAGCCTCACTTGTAAATTGAAGGACTTTATCAGATACTCTTCCTCAACCCTTTTCAACTTTCAAACACTGCTATTTTCTGGGTAACTGAAAAAAAAATTACTACAGTGTTTAAGAATTTAAAAAATGCTAAGGACTTCAGTTTATTGTCTTATTTAATATTTGTCCCAGGTATACAAAGAAGGAGACCAAGGCATAGAGAGGGTAAATGGTTTTTCCATTGAGCACCAAGAAAGTGGTGGGACCAGAATTAAGTTCTGGACTGGCTCTAGAACATGCATCTTAACTACTCAAGTGAGAAAGCCCAAGGGCATACATGATAAATGTTCACACAGACCCAAAGAAAATACATATATACTCAGATGCAGACATCCACTGTACATATGTATATGTCTACTTACATGTGCTTAAGTACACACATAGACACACATATGTATATTGTGCTCTCTGTGAGTTCTGCCCACATTCACCATGTATGTGTATACACATGCCTACATTCCATTGTTCTATTGAATATGCTGATTTGCAGAACAGAGAGTACTACTGCTCTTGCCATTCACCAGCCCCTAGTATAGTCTGGGCAGATGATGTTCCTGCCCCAGGCACATAATCTAGCTCCGAGTGTTCCTGCTGGTGAAACTTGCCCAGGAACTATGGTGAGGAACAAGCTAGTGCACCTCTCCCCAGGCATGTCTTGTGTCTGATAGCCCAGGATTAACTTCCTAGATTTTTCTTCATCTCTTTCTTCTGGCTGACATCTCTTGGGGATAGTTCTCCAGTATAATGATAGAGGAGGCTCTTTGGGTGGCGTGCGCACAGTGGTGGTGGTGGTGGTGGTGGGGATGGTGTCATCCTGATTCTCTCCTGCTAGTTTTGGGCTATTATGTCACCTCTGATGGTCTCAGATTCTACACTCATAAGTTGGAGGGGAAAGGTTTGGTTCAACTAGTGGTTGGGGATCTCTGCCCTTTTGAAATTCAGAACCAGATAGTTCCCTGTCATGGAGAGTTGTTCTGCATATACCAGGGTATTAATCATAGCAGCATCTCTGTCTTAGGATTATTACTGCTATGATAACCACCATGACCAAAAGCAAGCTGAGGAGGAAGGGGTTTATTTACACTTCCATATAGCTCTTCATCACCAAAGAAAGTCAGGACAGGAACTCAAACACAGCAGGAACCTGGAGGCAGGATCTGATGCAGAAGCCAGGGAAGGGTGCTGCTTACTGGCCTACAATCCCTGGCTTGCTCAGCCTTCTTTCTTTAGAACCCAGGACCACCAGCCCAGAGATGGAACCACTCACAAGGGGCTGGTCCCTTCCCCAACAATCACTAATTAGGAAAATTGTTTACAGCTGGATCTATTGGAGGCCTTCTCTCGGCCAAGGTTTCCTCCTTTCAGATAACTCTAGTTTGTGTGACAAGTTGACATGAGACTAACCAGCACAATCTCTAATATCTTGCCACTAGTTGCTAGTAGCAACCCCTTCCCAAGTTGTCACAGTGTCTACAGACTTTGTCACATTTCCTATGGTAACAATCAGCTCTCATGAAAAACTGCTGGGTGAAATGGCCTCCAAGGAATCCCCAGATCTAGAGCTCTATGTTGCTGGAGGGCTTCTCTCCAGGTTCCACCAAGCCCCGCAGTCCCACAACCCACATATAAAATAATCACTCAGACGCTTATATTACTTATAAACTGTATGGCCGTGGCAGGCTTCTCGCTAACTGTTCTTACATCTTAAATTAACCCATTTCTATAAATCTGTACCTTGCCACATGGCTGGTGGCTGGTGGCTTACCGGCGTCTTTACATGCTGCTTGTCCTGGCGGTGGCTGCAGTGTCTCTCCCTCCTTCTTCCTGTTTTCCCAATTCTCCTCTCTCCTTGTCCTGCCTATACTTCCTGTCTGGTCACTGGCCATCAGTGTTTTATTTATATAGAGCGATATCCACAGCAGCTCTGGACTCATTATCACTGCCATGTTTATAGTGGCTATGGTATTCAGTGTCCTTGTCCAGAAAGTCAAGGCTATTAATTACTTGTTCCTCCAGGCTTCCTTACCAGGTCCTGTACTGAGGCAGGTCACAGGGTCCAGACTGCTTTCTTTTCTGTGCCTGAGTGTGACACAGCCTCTAGGAAGAGTGATCATTGAGTTCCTCTTCCCTATTGCCTTCAATTCCATAACAAGGTAGTTACTGAATCTGGGGAAGGCTAACGTAAGATAGAAGTTCCTTGTTTTTTGCTACTCCTTCCTTGATTGAAAGCATAACATTGCAGGAGTCTGCCTTCTCCACTAAGCAGAGTGATGCTTTGCTTAATTTTCAAGTTTTTATTTTTATTTATTTATTTTTCAGAGCTGAGGACCAAACCCAGGGCCTTGCACTTGCTAGGCAAGTTCTCTACCACTGAGCTAAATCCCCAACCCCCCAATTTTTTTTTTTATTTATGTATTTCTCTCTCTCTCTCTCTCTCTCTCTCTCTCTCTCTCTCTCTCTCTCTGTGTGTGTGTGTGTGTGTGTGTGTGTGTGTGTGTATGCATGTGCATGCACATGTGCACATATGCATGCAGGTAACTAACTGCAGAGCCAGATGAGGATGTCAGATCTTCCAGCACTGGAGATGCTGATGGTTGTGAGTTGCCCTGATGTGAATGCTGGGAAGTGAACTCTGGTCTTCTGCAAAAGCAACAATCACTCTTAACTGCTGAGTCATCTCCAGCCTCAGGATTATGCTTTAAGGGCCACACATTCAGGTATCTCCTTAGTTTGGGTATCTAGGTTATCTAAGCACGAGAGCTGTCAGCTAGACAGACTCTACTCCTCCATGAAGTTGGCTGAGTATGTGCCAATTTGTAGTCTTCTCCTTCTCTTAGGAATGCTCCGTGGTGTTCTAGATTGGGAAGAGAAAGGAAGGCCATTGGTTCTGAAGCAAAGATTTGCTTCCTACTGGGCATGCTGATACTTACATGACATCTGCTGTGCTGATTCTTAATTGCTTTAAGATACAGGTGGAAGAAGACCATGATTAATGCCTCTCTCAAAACTTCAATGTCTGACTCTTAGTAGATGCTAAATAAATATTCATTGAGTTGATTGTGTTGATTGATGGGCCAGAAATGGGATGGTCTGTCTGAGCGGAAATGAGGTACTCATTAAAAGATATTTATAAAAGAACAAAACAAAAGAACAGAGGGAGATGACCAGATGACAGATATGCTACAGAGACAATTTAACTCTGAGTTTTAGATTGGATTAGATATCTTTCAATATATGTGCTAGGCTTGAGGTTTCAAAGTCCTGTGGCTTAGGAAAGAACAAAGACTTATGAATGATAACAATTAAAGACCTTGGAATTCTGGGAGTTGAGTCACTTTCCTTATGAGGTCCAGCCAGGAACAACTTGAAAATCGTTCTTTTTAAATGAGCCAGAGAATGCCATGTTGTTCCCCCACATCAGACCATCTGGCATGAGATTCACTTGACTTAAAACAAAAACAATACCTGCTTGATCCTTTATCTTAGTTTGGGTTTCCCCCAAAGCAGAGGCTAAGCAAAGGGCATGCGTAGTTCACTCGGAAGGTGATGCAAGAAATCAGGAGCGAGAAGGCAATCTGGCAGAGGAGGCAAGAAGATACGACAGACAGTGTCGATGTATGTGATGGACTTATGTCCCCTGGACTACCTGAGATGTTTAGAGAACCTTCTAGAAGTATCTGTATGAAAAGATGGCAGTCTATTCTAGTCTAGGGTCAGCTGCTGCTTTGCATCAACCAAACCACCCACAGTGACTCTGCAACAAGGAGCTGCTCCAGGAGGCCCAAGCCAATCTAATGGAGGGGACAAGAGAACCAAAGATGGCTACAGCCCCAAACTCATCTTCTCACATCCTCCAGAACTCCCCTATCTCCAGCCTGTCAGCTCTATGATCTTCTTAAGGGAGTCTCCCTTACTCAAAGTCTATGTGAATCTAAGAGAAGTTCGAAACCACGAGTGGTGCTTTTTGAAGCTCCTCATGACCATACCCTACTTCACTGGTCCATCTCAACCTCTGGTTGCTCCTTTTTTAAAAAAAAAGACCTTTGCACCTCAATCAATCACCTTCCCTGATTCTCATGTCTTCCTTGTGAAGCCTCTGTGCTTTCTCACCAAAGTTCTCTTTTTCAGAAACACTGTTATCTTCCTTCCCCATCCATACATCAACTGCCACCCTCTTCTCTCTAGCCTAGCTAAAACATTACTGCTTCTACAAGAGTTGCTCCTTTATGAATACTTTCCAAGTTTCCTTGCAGTGTGTGTAAATGTCCGTGCCTCCTCTTTAGAAAAGCCTTGAAGCAAAAGAAAGAAAGAAAGAAAGAAAGGAAGGAAGGAAGGAAGGGAGAAAGAAAGAAAGAGATAAAGAAAGAAAGAAAGAAAGAAAGAAAAAAAAAAAAGAAAGAAAAAAAAAAAAAAAAAAAAAAAAAAAAAGAAAAACAAAGAAACCAAATTCTTAGTGTAACTGTAGATCCTGCTGTAGAAAAGTACTCATGGCTGTTGGCAGAGCAAATGCAGTCAGTGCTCCAGCAGTCCCAAATCTTCAATGCCTGTGAAGTATCTTCCACTTGAGGATGAAGGAGAATGAGATGATTCACTTCCTGGAGCATTTTATATAAAGCTGTAACTTTCAAGATGCATCTAAGGAATGCATTCTAAGGCCTAACCGATAAGGAAGTTACTCCACCTAGGAACTCTGGGAATCACCTGTGGGCCCAGGCACTACAGAAAGAGCAGTTCTGTTTAAGTCAACAACATGCAGAATTGCTCAGCATCTTTTCATTGTCATTTCAGGAACACATTCCCCACTTTACTGTATGCTAATTGACACCCAGAGGAAGGAGACTATCAAGGAAAACACACATGTAATGCAGGCCTTGAGATGCATTTGGTTCCTTACAGCTCAAATTTTTTATATGAATTATCACCTTCTGATTATCCCAAGAATGACAAACACTTATTTGATTCGAAGGGGGGGAAAGTTGACCTAGAGTTTTCCAGGATGAGGAGGCAGTGAGCTTTCAGTCATAACCAGAGTCATTCAGAAAGAATGGACAACCTTCCAAGGGAATGGATGAATCCTGAGATATTATCTGAATTTGTCTGGTGTCTCAGGACAGATCTTATCAGAGTATGAGATGCCCATTTGTAGGAAATGTCTCTGGTATAAAAATAAAAGGGAAGGAAGGGACAGACCACTTAAAATAAGAAGAAACCAAGAGACTAGCAGACACTATCTACCTAAAGGAGTCAGAATAGACAGAAACCAAAGAAATGAATTTGGAATTCAAATTCAGTCTTTTCTCTTCTATAAAATCAGAGCAGTCAAGATGGCAGGAAAACAGGATTCTCAATGACTGGGAAAGAAAGAACATGCTGGCAATTACATTTTAGGAATTATCTGAGAGAAACTATATTTAGACCATTAAATTATCCATTCATGTGTGTGAGTCAGGATCACAAGCCCAGTAGACTTTCAGGAGTGCTTATAATAATGTAGTTTTGAATGCAATCACTTCTTCCTCATATGTCCAGGGGAAGAAATATTGTGCAACTATCAATATATTAATATAACCATGATACAAATACTAAATGATTACATTGCAAAATATTGATTTTTTTGTACAGGAGGTAAGCAGTGCTTTGAATTATCTGTTGAAAATCTGAAGAAAAAAGTGCTCAGGAAACTGTAAATAGCTAACAATGCTTTACATTCTGTGAGGTCTGGGACAGTTTCCTTGCAAGCATTTATTTTGTGTTTGAGTAGATATGGAGTTCAGAGGACAACTTGCAGGAACAAGTTCTCTCCTTGTGGGTCCTGGGGTTTGAACACAGGTCCTCAGGCTTGGCAACAAGTGCTTTTACTTACCTCACTATCTTGCTGATCCTGGGACAGTTTTCTTTATCAGCCTTCTTCTCTTTTGAAATATTTCACAAAGAGCAATTACTACTGATTTCATACTGCCAAAATAAGTCTAAACTCCAAGACCTCAAAATGTGATCAGAAGTCACAGGTGACCTTTCCGACCTTTCCTTGTTTTAGCTCGGGTCTGCCAGAAGATTCCAAGCACCGGACCTTCTATTTTTTCAGAAGGTCACCTTTGTGCGACCTCTACATTCTCTGCTGCTTATCCATATTCAAGCCATGCTTTAAGGACCTGCCAAAATTGTTCTTTGCCAAGTCATTTGTAAACAGCTCCTTAGCTTCAACCAACCAGTTCCAGTAGAAGCAGAAAGGAATAAACAGAAGCTGTGTCCTTGAAAAGACCAGGTCAGCTGGGGAAATCAATGATCAAACAAACAAGAATATAATGGCATGCTGGGTAGTGCTCTCCCAGGAGTCTGTGGCGAGTGTCTACTTTTGAGAAAACCTCAGATGGCTTAGCTGGATTGGAATAGTCACTAAGAGACCAGGAGACCTCAAAAGCAGACCATGTGAGTCAGAGTGGAATGGGGACAAAGGACTGGCCAGGGAAAAATGGAGAGAGCATGAAAAAGGAGAAACAAAATGTGTGAGTGCAAATGTAAGCAAACTGGAAGGGTATGTGCTCTAGAGATCATGTTAAGGAGGGACATGAGGACTTCACACACATAAGGACCTATTATAAATATGGCTTCTTGAGTCTAAAAGGGAAACAATCAGTAGGAAAGCTTATCAGGCAAAGATACCATTAATGAAGAAGCTACAAACCTGGGAACCATGGAAGTCTCAAAGAGAGACACCTTCTATGACCATGTCTGGCAAAAGGAGGATTCAGGGGTAAGAAACTGGCTTCAGTAGGCAGACACATTTTTAGCCAATCCAGGCACTTACAGGTGAGCCAGTAAGATGTGTTCACTGAGCACCTCTGAGTATTGAGCATTATTCTCTCAAAGCATAACACTAGTTCCAAAGGACATTAGTGGATACACTATAAACCCCAAAAGGGTATCAGATGGCAAGAGGATTTGGGAAAGGCTCAATTAAGATAAAAATCTATGCTATGTTACTGGATTTCTCAGAGCCAATGAATAATGTAGCAGTGCTAATGATGGGTAGATATTTCCCTAATTATTTCAACAGTGTGCCCTTTTCCATAAACCAGTAATGTCCTTTGGAATGCATTTTGGAAAATACTAGCAGTTCATATGTGGCATGTGAAGGTAGAAGCGGTATGGGAAGCAGACTGGGTATCTATGCAGTTCCAGAGAAAAGGCCTAAGGGATGCAGCATTTCAAAGGATGATTTGGTGTTACTGTACTCAGTTGCCATTCACCTTATACTTTTAGCCCACAGCTGCACTTAACAGTGGACCCGAAAGACTCTTATCACCCTTCACTTGCTTTTTCAAAACAAGTTTTGTGACCAGATCACACAGCAGCCCCATGTCCCATTGGCTCCCAGGTCCTGTTCACCTTCTTTCCTCTCTCATATTTTCTGAATGCCTACTTCATGCCACAGACTGGTGAATCCCAAGCTGGGCAATCCCTCTTTATTCCTAGTTGACTCTGTTTAAGACTGGAGTTGCTCAAAGAATCTAAACACCATGCAATTCTCACTTCTTAAAAAAAAAAAAGCTTGTGGGTGGCATTGAAGTTTGCATACTGCTCCTGGCGAAGAGCAACATAAATTTACCTCTTCATTGTGACCCTGATAATCACAGGAAAACATTGTCCCTAAATGCCACTAGTTTCAACTCCTCAATCCATCTTCCCCGACACCTAGTCAATGAATTTGTGGCTTTAATTCATCATATAAGCCATAATGCAAAAATTGAATTAAAACATTTCAGGGCGGGTAGAATGTAGATGATAGCACAGGATGTGGTTGGAATTGTGAAAGGCAATACTAGAACAGATGAACTCGAAACATTTCAGTAAGCAATTATCTTGCAGGAGAGGAGGACTGTCTTAGTTTTCAGTTCCAGGTGTTGGCAACCCAGGTATGTAACTGATAGTTCATTGCTCTGGGTTGTCAATGTCTCACAATGTAGTATGACTCACCTAAGCCTCCATTAAATTTTCTCTTTCACTATGATAAAATTCCCTAGTATCCTAAAAGGATGCCAGTCTGTTTCTTATCCAGGAGTCACAAGAGGTAACAATGTGAGAGTCTATCATAGAAGGGAGTGTCACTAATGCTTTTCCATAAATTACAGAAGGGACAATTTGGATGTGTTTGCCTTGCCATGTGTTCAGGACCTTGGACAGTTCCTCAGAGTGGCCATCATTATATGTATACATTATGTTATATCTGAATTCAGGGGAAGAATAGGCAAATGGGCAGATGATTGGCATATCAGGGTCAGTATAGGATGATGCCAATGCTGGCACTATTATTATTACCCTTACTGCTGCTATTTACCATAGAATAACAACTCTGATATATTACTCAAAAACATTTTTCCTGTAATTTTCCTCTCTCAATAAAGCTGTAAGTGGATATATTATAATCTTCCTCCTTTTAGGTAGAAAGAAGTCTAAGAGTGGTGATTTCATCAAACTTGTAGCACTAGGAACTGACTGTCCTTCTCTCCACTTATATCTGGTGATAGAGCCTATCAAGAGTCAACACTACTCAAAGTCTTAGCACTGACTTTGTGTTGTATTTTTACATTTAGTTTTCTTATTCTAGTTCTTCACTCATTTACTAATTATTAATTTTTATACCAAGAGCCAAGCATGAAGCTTGGCACTCTGTCAAGGTGTACTACACCAGGTTCAATTTGTCAATGGGCAAATGCTAAGCAGTCTTTTCACTTAACACCAATCCAAGCACCAAGACACTATTATCTGCTGGCCACCTACTCTGTGTTTGGCACCGGTACATTATACTCCAAACCACTTTGATTCTCACAACAATCCCTGGCACTTTCTCTGCAGTCTACCTATCAGGAGAGGACAACCAGTGTGGGCCCCTGTTCATGCTCTCCCTATCACACTACCTGCTTCTAGTTACTCAATTTGGAGATCATGGTTGAAAGGGAAGGGGGCACTGGAGGTGGGAAGCCTGTGGTTTCAGGCTGGTGCTGCCACTTTGAAGCTGTGTGCAATGTGAAGCACCCCCCCTCTTCACTGCTCCCATTTCCTCGGTTAGGAAATGGGTGTGGTGATGATATTGGCACGTACTTCATGGTTTGCTGTGGGAGGTAGGCAGCAAATGTTGATAGTTAGAGACAAAACCTAAAAACAGTAACCATCTAGTATGCAAATCCACTGTCCAAGGAGTTCTGCTATGTTTATATTAAGTTGATTTTGGTTAATTTTATAAGAGAATATGAACGCAATAAGCACAGTTGAGCTCCTTAATTAAAACCTGCCAAGTCCTCCCATTTGCTAAGAACCTTTTGTTGCCTATTTTTACAGTATTTTGATGTTATCTTCATATAGCTCTCACACACTTTTGCTAAGCTTACTTTTAGGTACTTTAATGCTAGATATATCATTATAATAAATAGGTTTTCTATTTCATCATTATTTGTACACTGAACCCTGCATATCTGTGCTTCAGTCTCTATCTTAGTTTCTTTCCATGTTTCTGAGATTAAAAAACCTTGATGAAGGCAAATCAAGATTAAAAAATGGCTTGTTTGTTGGATTATAGTTCAAGGCTATGGACCATCATGTCAGGAAAGTTAAGACACCAGAAGCCTGAATCAGCTATGCAATGAGGAAAAAGAGAAAAATGAATACTTATATTGAGACCACTTTCTCCTTTTATTCCAGGAAATGCTGCCAGCTACAATGGGCATGTTTTTTTTTTTTCCACCTTAGTTAACCCAATCACAATAGCCTCCAATAGGCATGCCTGTCTATCTCCAGATGACTCTAGAACACATCAAGTTGATACTTGAGACTAACCAAAAACAAATCACCTTTTTAAATTTCTTAGTAATATATTCAGTTGATTCAAAATGTCCAGCCATTGTGTTACCTGAAAATAGAAATGAATTTTTTATCACTTCTTTACTAATTTCACACCTGTAAGTCCTCACTATAACACATTCACATTTGCTAGTATCTCTTGCATAATGTCACATACCAGTGCAGACAGTAGTTGCTTTTGCCGTTCATTCCTCTTTAGTCTGATGGTCCCCATTATTTTCTCAACAAGCATGATACTGGATATTTTTTTAATTACATTTATTCATTTATTTGTTGTGCACATGTGCAGGGTGTAGGTGTTCGTGTGCACATGTCAGGGTGTGTAAGACAACTTGCCGCAGTTGGTTCTCTCCTTCCATGATGTGGGTTTCAGGTATTGAACTCAGGTCATGAGGCTTGGCAGAAAGTGCCTTTACCTGATCTTGCCAGCCTGGGATTTTGAATTAAGGCAATACACATTTCCAAGTAAAAGAGTATACATCAATGCTAATTTTAGTAAGAAATATTTCAAGGGATAAATATTGAATTTTGCTGAATGGAACTTCAGCATCCATCAAGATGAGCACATGCTTGTTTTCCAGCGACTAATTTACTTAGATGAAAAATGTTATAGATTCCCCTAACGATGTGTCCCAGACCAAATTCCATTTGACCATTGGCAGTTTCTTTGGATGCACTGATGTGCTCTGATTGCTGATATGTTATTTTTGAAGTCTATTTAATATTTATAATTGAGACTTGACTCATTTCATAATTGGTGATTTGGCATCACCATTATGATAGCTTCATGGAAATACTTTAAAATTGCTTCTTCTTTTTCTATTAGAATTACATATATCTTGAAGAGCTGGAATTAACTAAAGGGAGGATTTGGGGGAGATATACCAAAAAAGGAGATGATATAGAGAAGATAAACAGAAGAAACATCAATTGCCTCAGACTGAGATCACATCACACAAGGCCTGAGCCTTCACCTACCTCTTAACCCCTAATACCTCAGGCCATTAACAATACATGGTTTTACCTTCTCTGGTACACAGATTATATTAATCCATGTTAGTTCCTATATTAGCATCCTATTTTTCCTTTCTGAACACAATTATGTAACTTCATATTTGACCTTGAGAAGTTCTTGAATTAAACTCTAGCAGAACACTGATATTTCAAGAGCTAGCCCAAAGCAACTCCCTATTACATTAAGTCATTCATACATTTATTCTCTTGCTCAATTGTCCAACATTCAGCTTACTGGCAAGACCTGGAAAAGTAAGATACAGCCCATGCTTTCAAAATCTCAATCTGGATCATAAAAGCATAGTAAGTCTAACCTTAATATACATAACAAATTAAGCCACTAGATGGCCTTTTTTCCCCCCAACTGCAAAACAATTTTCTCCACTGATTTTCTTTAAACAAGTAATGCCTGCCAGCAAAAGCTCAATGAGAAAATCAGAAGATGAGCAGGATTACTGGGATCTATCCAAGGCACCACCAGCACTTGCTGAGTTTTACAAGCACTTCTGGCAGACCCAAAGCAGTAGGGTCATCATGTACTTTCTGCTAATGCCTTTCTCCCAGGTCCCTTCCCAGAAGGAAAGAGATTTAGGTGTCACTGTACTCTGCATGAAGCTTGGCCTTTCCCAGAATGTTCAAGAATCAGAACTTCCAGAGAGCCAGAGCAAATGGCTGAGTACATGGTAGTTGCTAAGAAAAACACCTCATTTTGTCACTCAGCTACCTGTATCCTGAGTTTGCATGAGGAGACTGTTGAACCATTTAAAAGAAAAGGCAATGGGCAGGGAGATGGCTCAGTGGTTAGGAGCAAATACTGCTCTGGCAGAGGACCTAGATTCAGCTCGAACACCCACAGCTTACAGTCATCTGTAACTCCAGTTCCAGAGGATCCGATGGGCTCCATGGACATTTGCACTCATGTGCAAATACCCACATAGGCACATACACACATACACTTAATTAAAAATAAATCCTTCTAGGGTTGGTGAGATGACTAGTCATTTGGGGCATTTGTTACTCTTGCAGAAGACCTGGTTTTAGTTGTTAGCATCCACACCACAACTTACAATCATCTAACACCAGTTTCAGAGGATCAGACTCCCTCACTGGCCTCTATGGACATTACCTGCATGTGACACAGAGATACATGCTGGCAAAACACCCACACATATGGAATAAGACTAAATAAAACTTAAAAAAAATAACAAAATAAAAGGGAGGCAATCCTACCTTCCTCAAAGGGGCATGAAGGGGACACACTTGTTTTCATAGGAAACCGAGAATAATTAAGTAATGACTGTGTTGACCTTTAGGTTAGCATAGTGTTACATTTACAGAAATTTAAGGCAACAGTGTACCAGCTCTCAAGTACCCATCCCCCAACCATTTCCCAGGTTGGTGACACCTTACATTGCTGGGGGTTATCTGTTATAGTTAATGGGTTATACTGATGTGTTATTACTAAAGTCCTATTTTATTCAGACATCATCAGATCTTAGTGTGAAGTCCACTATGCTAACTCATCATATTCCTTAGGATTCTCAATCTTATGACTGCTCTTCATACTTCTCTTGTGATTGATAATTTTGACAGTCTTGAGGGATAGGTCAGGCAGTTTGTATGTTCCTCAAGTTGGGGCTACATGGCATTCTCCTCACAATAAGACTGGGGTTGTATGTGTTAGGGAGGTAAAATGAAAGCACTGCTCTCATCACATGGCATGTGCTGTTAGCATGACTGCTGATGCTCACTGAGAACACCTGGCAGGGGTTGCTCCTGTCAGGGTTTTTCCTCTGGGAAGCTGTTCTTATTTCCTGCTGGGCTAATTAGAAGTAAGTTACTATGAATATCTCACACTTACTGGGTTGCACTTTATGCTCTTCTACCTCCCAGAGGGAGAGTCCCTACACAAGTTTTGTGTAATTGTTCTGCATTGGAGACATTTCTAAAAGAACTCTCAACAGTGTTGACTACTCCGAGGGGCCAACCAGATTTTTATTTTTAATATCATTGACCAAATAAAGGAACCTAAGTCCCTTAGAGCAATAGTTGATGTAAGTACCAGGGTAGAGACTGTGAAGATGAGCCTAGAGCATCACAAAAAAGTATGGTGATTGTGGGTGGGTAGAGTGAGTAGGAAGACAAAAGACAAGGGAGATGCATTTAAAGGACACATATGAAAGAAACACCAATACCAATAGTCACACAACTAGAATATTTTAATCTGCAAGATAAATTATGTAAGATTAGTTTATAAGTCAAAATACAAAGTAAATAATGAGTCCATATACATGTAGATATATGATTTCTACTATCTATTATTAAAGATAAGGACCAGTAACAATGGTGATTTGAATGAGAATGCCCCCCCCCATAGGCTAATATATTTGAATGTTTGATTCTTTGTTGATGGAACTGTTTGAAAAGGATTAGGAGGTGTGGCCTTGTTGGTAGAGGTGTGTCACTGAGAGTGGGCTTTGAGGTTTCAAAAGTCTATGCCATTCCCCATTAGTATTTGTGCCTCCCATTCCATGTACCCTGCCCTTCTCTTTCCTCCCCTTCTTCCTTCCTTCCTCCCTCCCTCCTTTCAGCCTCATGGTTGTTGTCTCAACGCGTAAGCTCTCAGCTACTGCTCCAACATCATGCCTGCCTACCCACTGCCATGTTACCCAACATTATGATCATGAATTCACTCTCTGAAACTGTAAATCCCCAATTCAATCTTTTCTTTTGAAAATTGTCTTGGTCATGATGTCTCTTCCCATCAATAGAAAAGTAGCTAAGTCAGGAACTCAGCAATGTTCGGCTGCCAATTGCTCATGATTACACAGAAGAAAAAGATACAGATTTAAACTCATATCATCTGACCCTGAAAACACATGCTTTTGAGCCATGAAAACATGGATGGAAATGGACCACTCCATAAAAGGCTTAGAGTATGACAAGGCTTCCAATAAATATCTGCTGTTAGAACTTATCACTATTAGGTTTTACCAACCACAGTGGGCTCTATATCATTACTTTCCTAATACTAGGGCCATTCAAGGCTATTCCATCACCAGGTGACAATTCCCTTCTGATTCTCTCCTGTTGACTCCTGCCCATCTCTTCAGGCTCTGCTGACATTTGGTGGACATTAAGGCAATTCTGACATCAGGACTTCCTGAGCCCCTTCCTCACCTACATACTTTCTCCAATGGCACAGAACCCCAATTTATTAAGCTCCAAAAAGTCAGAGACAATCATCACACAGGCAAGTTCTGGATAAATAAATGTTGTGATAGAATATTATTTTAAGGTGCGTTACTTTTGTTCATGTTGCACTTGTTTAACTCTGTGAAGCTGTGATACTGTGCCTGTGTAAAACACCTGATGGTTTAATAAAGAATTGGCTAATAGCAAGGCAGAAGGAAGGATAGGTGGAGCTGGCAGGCAGAGAGTATCTATAGAAGGAGAAAACTGGGAGGAGAGATCTAAGATCGAGCAGCCAGAGGAGGAGGACACCTGGGGCCAGCTACCCAGCTACACACACAGCAAGCCATGTAAGATACAGAAGCCATGTAAGATTACAGAAGTAAGATACAGAAGTAAAAGAACAAGGAAAGCCCAGAGGCAAAAGGTAGACCGGTAAGTTAAGGAAAGCTAGCTAGAAATGAAGCCAAGCTAAGGCCAGGCATTCATAAGAATAAGCCTCTGTGTGTGATTTATTTGGGAGTTGGGTGGAGGGACCCCCCAAAAAAAGAGCCCCCAAACCACAAACAACAATATATTGCAGGCTTGAGTAAATGAGTAAACAAGTAAACTGTGTCTCTGATCTCTTACACGTGAGCAAAGCCCAGTGTTTGAGAAGAGTGAATATTAATTACATGCAACCTTGCTGAATTAAACTTTGGAGGGAGGATGGATGAATAGGTGAATGAATTTTGCAGAGACCCAACCCTGTGGGAAGTACAAGCATATTACCAGAGTGTCCTGTGATGACCCGTGATGGCTGCCTAGGCTGAGTCCCCAGCACTCCTGGCCTGTAAGAGACAGCCCTTCTGGAGCCACCAGGCTGCTCCCCTGGCAGGCTCTCTGTGCCATTAGAGCCCCATGTTTGCTCCCTGGCCTCAAATGGTCCCAATCAATCAAAGGTGCTCAAGCCAAATCCAGCCACAGAATAATGGGGTATCCAGTTACACCGTGGGAATAGTCCACTGAACATCCCCAAGCCAAACAGATGCTGGGGAGCAGAGCCCAATGCCAGGAATGCTCTTCTGACTGGTTCTACTGGAAATAATAATTGTATCAATAACAGGAGGCAGCATCTCACCAAACACTACACAACAAGCCCGGCACTATGCTAAGTGTTTTTCAAGCTTGATCCCACTTACACCTTACCACATCCAACCAGTTGTGAGGGTCATCTAGACTCTTTTTACAGATCCAAAGCTGGAGGGCATAGGAAGGTAGTCATTTGCTAAGTAAAGGTCTGAGCTTCTGAGGCCAGGGCCTTCAACTAGGGCCCCAGGTTTATCTGTTTGCCCCAATATGCAAATTCTCCATACGTTCTCTTTTGTCAGACGCCCCGCCCCTCCACCTTATCTCTTTCGGCTGTATGTGCAATGCGTAGAAAGATCTGTGCGTACAGGAAACTTCCTAGAGAACTGTTTGCCCTAGCTCCTCTCATTTCCAATCTGACAGGGCAGAAACTGAGGTTTCTGGAATATGAGGTACTCAGTACACACCTAATCTGTCCCTAATGTTCACTGATCATTTCCTAAGAAAACAGTACTCAAGAGTGCAATAGCAATGTGAGCTTCTGAAAATGACACTGAATTAAAAACAAATACTTAGTAATTGGGGTAAGTGACTTATTCTCTCTGAAATGTAATCCTTGTTATGCATGAGACTAACAGCCTTGCTCTTGGGTTGTGGACTCTGAGCACTGAGTATGAGGTGGAAGGAGCCCATAGCTGAGCATTAAACAAACATGCAAACCACAGGTTCCAGTTAAATATGGGGAGGGCAAATATTCACGCAGGGAGGGGGCTGTGGAGTGTGGAAGGGAGCTTCAGATCAGCCTGGATAGCAGAAAGAATTCTGAGCGGAGGAGTTGCCTGACCCAAGACATCAAGATAAGGTAGGAATGACTGACCAATAACTGTCACTTGTGACTACCTTGAACTCCTTATCCATCAGAGAAGAGTGGGGTCATCCAGACTAGACCCTCGGAAACCTTGCTTTGTTAACAGCATGGAGAAGCTTGGCATGGCTTCCATCTGTATTCCACCACTCAGGAGGCAGAGACAGGTGGATGGCTGCAAGTTAGATACCACACTGGGCTACGCAGTGAGGTCTAGTCTAGTCTACATAGCAAGATACTATCTCATAAAATAAACAGTAAATAATTAATGTGGAGTATGCATTCATGACATGGAAGGTGGGAGGTGGCAGGTGGCACTGGGCCCCTTATGAAGCGAGGCCAACCAAGAGAAACCCAATAGTATCGCCCATGATAAAAATAAAGCCCTGCCCCTCTAAAATCAAAGAAGTGCAGGCCGGATCCCACCAAAAATAGCTCCCTCAATAGCCTGGTACTCTTGACACAAAGAGGCTTTGTGTCTCTGCTATAGATAGAAAACACTTGATTTCAAGGCCCTCCAGTGAGTACACTTCTTACATCACTGCTCTGTCATCAGATCTGGAGGGCCACACATAGGAGCAGGCAGCCATTGAAGTCAGTGATATGCATGTGATTCCCCAAGCCTTAGAGGAACGAGCAGCTAGTCTTCCAGAAGAATTTCACCCAGGGTTGCCAATGCTTCTCCCTAGAGCTTCCAGGCTTTATATTGCAGCCCCAGTTCTAGGAATGAGTTCATCTCTGTCCTTTGAGTGGTTTATTCTGAGCTACCAATAACCTCATTCAGTTTTTAGAGTTTCTCACCCAAAGTACAGTACTCATTTTCTTGCTCACACCACCAGCTGTGTCTGTGGGCTCTTCTCTCCAAGACTACAGTTCTGCAGGGGATGAGGAACCTCTGTCTCCAACACCTCCCACCTGATACTAGCTAAGTGTCCCCAGATAATTTCCTCCATGTGTCTAAGCTCTTCTCTGCCAGTGCTGGTTTCCCAGCTGTCCTAAGATGGAGTATGTAAGGACACACAGCCATAGAGTCTCACAGAGAGCAGAGCCTAGCAGGGTGGACTTAGGCAGGAACCCATGATGCTCCCCAGTTCTCACTCAAAGGCTGATTAGGGATATCATTCATGCTGTGTGCATTGATAGAGGTCAGAGGACAACTTGTTGGTATCAGCTCTCTCCTTCTACTATGGGGGTTCCAGGGATCCAACTCAGGTTGTTAGTCTTGACAACAAGTGTCCTTACATGCTGAGCCATCTTGCTGGACCAATGATGGTAAATTTTGTTTGCCAACTTAGTAGGATTTAAAAGCAACATGGAAACAAACCTTTGGATGATTTTTCAGATTCAGTCCATTGAAATGGAAAGACACGTACAAATTGTGGGAAGAACCATTCTATGGGTTGGGCCATTCATCATTCTCTGCTTCCTGACTGAAGATACAACATGACTAGCTCATGGTACCATGCTTCCCTTGCCGTGATGGAATGCATCCCCTCAGATTGTAAACCAGTGTAAATTCATCCTTCCTTCAAACTGCTTCTTGTCAGGTATTTCGTCACAACAGTGAGATAAATGACTAATACAGCAGAGTAATTGATATAGAGAAGAAATTTATTCCTTACAATTCTGGAAACTTGCATGGTCAATACGAAGGTGGTAACATCTGGTGAATTTCTTCTTCCTGGACAGAGGCTGAAAGAGTACTTGAAAGAGGGGGGCTGAAATGCTTTTTCACATCCCCACCTCCAAGATAACTCACTGCTCCTGTGATAATGCCACTCAACCTCCTGTGAAAGCAGAGCACTCACAACCTGATTACCTCTCTTCAGGTGCTGTCTCTCAGGATGCTTGCAATAATGACTGAGCCTCCAGAATGTGTGGACATGTTCAAACACAGCCATAGGTGAAGAGTTTTGTGATAACACATTTTAAATAATGTTTTTCAAACTATTTATCTCAGCCAGGCCAGGAGCCAAATGCTTGATGTGCATTTATATGTCTAATTCTCACATCAATTCTACAAGATGGGCATTTTACTCAAAGGAAACTGTGGTACGGAGATCTCAAGTTCCACATCTGGAGTTGCACCATAAATGAGTATCAGAGTAAACTGAAAGTTCACAATCCCATTGCCCAGTATAGGTAAGTCTTCTGCTCATTGATCTTGATGTATAAGAGGTTATACCAACTATTTGTTCTTCTGGCCCTGTTTTCTGGTGTCTCCTCTGGACCAGGCTTAGCACATGACACATACAAGCACTTGGTTAGCTCTGCTGATAACCATAGGAAAACAGGTACCATCTCCCCTGCTTTGGATGGTTGCATCAGGTTCCACCCTTGCATGAATTTGCTGATAGCTCTGCTTCTTCTCAGAGCCCAGAAAGTGCACAACCTCCCTTCTGAGGGTACCTTATTTAGATCAGTATATAACACCTGCCTGTGGGCGGTTAACAACATACAAGTCCACATCAACTGGGCCAGCAAGTTTTCCAGGACACCGTCAGAGATGACCAAGACAAGTATTCACAGGACACAGGCTCATACTCACTTTGGCAGCACAAATACCAAAATTGGAATGATACAGAGGGCACAGACAGGCTCAAAGCTCTGGACACCTCTGGACTGGGGCATTGAATATGTTCCCATTCACAGAATCAATCATGAGAAGTCTATAGACCCAAATCAGACAGATTTGACCTGAATCTTGCCTCACTCTGATTTGTTCCATGTCTTGGGAAAGCTGCTTGTCCTCTCTGAGCTTGTCTCTTCCCAAGTGTTGTGAAAACAAGATATAGGACCAAACACCAGGCCCTGGCCAGACACCATTTGAAACTATTACAAACGTGTGGAAATGTATTTTAATTCATCTCAAAATCACAGTAGTAAATTTACCACATGTTGGCCAAAGTAATATGACTTTTAGAAAAGGAATATTTTTATAAGGTGAGAAAAATGGTGCTGTTTTATCCTTCTATGCACCCCTCAAAAGTCTGGATTAGAACAAGGCACCTGCGTGTCTTCTTCCATAGGCTATCTTTCCTGGTCACAGGTGCCTTGTGGCCTCTGGGAAACACCACTGTTTATTCACAAGAAAATGAGAATGAAAGGGGCAATGAGGTGTTAGCATTATTAGTAAATTAGTTTTGACATCTTGGTCTCTCCAAAAGGGCTCGGAGACTCTAGGTTCCCTGGATCCAGGGTTCCTGGATCTCACTTTGAGAACAGTTGCATTGAGCCTGCCTGGCGACCCACCCCTGTTGCCAGTGAATCCAGACTCCTAGCTAGTCGGGTTCTTAAGGGTTCCCACAACTCCTAGGTTTGGTCCAGTCTCTAGCTATTGGGCACCCAGTGCCTTCTCCCAGCATGGACACCATCTCCCTCTGCTGGGCCCTCCATAGGAGGATTCAGGGCCCTGTTGCCCACTTGTATAGCTGTTTGTGTTGCTCCCTTCTTTCAATGCCACCACAGCCTCTTCTCCCAGGCTACTTCCTGCAGAGCTCCATCATAGGCACTGTTCCCTGTAGGAATTCTCACCTGGTGCTTCCCTGCATGTCCTGCCACCCTACTATTCTCTGAACCAACTACTCACAAGTGCTCTCCTAGAATTCAGGCCCTCAAGTCGATAGTTCAGATTAGGAATCAGTTCCCATTGCTCATCTTGGGCTCCTTGGGGACAGGAGATGACTTGGGGATTCATCTGGAAGACCAGGCCTCTCTCATTCCAGATCTTACTTGAACAAGAACATGCCTCTCCTACCAAATCTATTTTCTTCCCATAACATGACTCATCCAAATTCCCACAGTTATTACCCTAATTCTTCAATTATAAGACACCCTCTTCTTTTTCTCCCCATTACATTTCTACAGTAAGAATGTCTTAAATGGATGGGTACATTTAATGTTTCTGATTTCACTTCTTTTTGAAAGTTGTAGTTAAATTGATGGCCTCTCTTACAATCAGTGGTACTTTACATCATAATAAGCATAATTACCCTATTACAAATAGGAGGCTGGCAATCCACAATCTTGCATTTAACCAAGTGCTTCCCTGCACCCCTCCACATTGTTATTCCAGTAACTCCCCCAGTCCTGGGTGCAACTGCTCATTGGTCTCATTAACTCCAGTTTTTGTTTTTTTGAAAAAGAGAAAGGAATGGAAAGACTGCAGAAAAAGAAGGCTACAGGCTGAGAACGGAGACAGGAGGTGCCTCCCAGCCCCAATGTCTTGATCTAGCAAAGATGGTTCCTTAATGTACGTGCCTATGCAGACACCTACTAGACGGCTCCCACCCTCCCTCTCTCTGATACTTCCTATGTCAGTGTCTCCTTCACATATCTCCCACTGTTTGCAATCTGTTTTTATACTCCTTAGGGCGTCTGACCATCCCTGCCATTCTCTGTAGACATATGAGCAGAGATCTGTCCCATTTGACTGAAGAGGAGTCTGAGGACCTGGCAGGGAAACAGTTTAAATTACAACACACATCACCACCCCAATAGCACAGCTCGAGGCCTACGATCCTGGGCAGGACTCTATCGTACAACTGCCACCAGACTGCAGTAACAAGCAGCCAGTGGAAGAGAATGAGGAAGAGGCTGAGCTATTTAAAAGTAGGGAGGGGACTGAGGACCAAAATGGCAGCTAGCTTGTAAACCCCGTAATCTGGAGGTAGAGACAAGGATCCCCTTTGTCCCTCAGAGAACTGTCTAGAACAGTGAGCTCTGGGTTCAAGAGAGAGAGCCTGCCTCAATACATAAGGTGGAATCTAATTGAGGAAGACACCCAGTTATCAAGCTTTTGTGTCTACATGCATGGGCACACACATCTGTGTACACCTGTACCCACACATGTACACAGACACACATACACACAAAACGGCACAGAAGAGGGGATATATAAATCAAAGTACATAAAATGGCTCATTTTGTCAACTTGCCTAGACTGCAGATGTCTAGACAGCAGGTGAAGCACAGTTGGTAGGTATGTCTATATGTTTTTTTCTAAAAGAAACTAGAATTTGATCAGGAAACTGAGTAAAAAAACATTGTCCTCCCTGACGGGTGCTGCTCTCCAGCCCACAGAGGGTCTAAATATAGAAGAAACAGGGGAAAATAGGTTTGCTTGGTCCTGCTGAGCTAGGGCACCCATCTTCTTCTGTCTCCAGATACCAGCATTCCTGTTTGTTAGGCCATTAGGTCTGAGCTATGTCTACACAATGGGCTTTCCTGGATCTCTAACTTGATAATGGTGAGTCATAGGCCATCATTTCTTCTATCACTGCTTCAGCCAATCTGACAGTAACTGTTTCAATACAGCTCTATATCCTTGGTGCCATCTATCTATCTATCCATCCATCTGTGTGTGTGTGTGTTGTGTGTGTGTGTGTGTGTGTGTGTGTCTGTCTGTCTGTCTGTCTGTCTGTCTGTCTGTCTGTCTCTCCCTCCCTCCCTCTGCCTGCCCCATCTCTCTGGAACAAGGTGAAGCTCTTAATCACTTCTCCAGTGCCATGCCTACTACCATGGTGCTCTCAGCCATGATGATACCTAAACCTCTGAAAGTGTAAGCAAGCCCCCAGTTAAATGCTTTCTTTTATAAGAGTTGCCTTGGTCATGGTGTCTCTTCACAGCAACAGAACAGCAACTAAGGCACTAAGGCAGTTGGTTATAACAGTAATGCAAAACACTTCTTTCAAAAGTCTAAAAAATACTAAAAAATCACAGAAAGTAAATACAAGCACTACTCTAGTTCTACAGCAAAACACCACCACTGCAGTGATTGTCACACTGGTGTCCTTCTTCTCAGGGACATGTTCCATTCGATGTTGTCCATATGTCTTTGGTATCTGGCACCATGTACTCAAGCAGATGCCTTTGCCTGCCCACTCCCAAACTGTTTTTCGGTTTCTTTCTGGCCAAGTATTTCTGTTTGTTTGCAGGACAGAGGGACCATGTGCTTCAGAGAAGGTCCCTCCCAGTCTCAGAAAGTAAAGAAGGCCATGGCCATTCTACTCTTCATGATAATGAGCATGTGCTTAAGTCTTGGCAGTAAGTCAGGAGGGGCAGAGTGAGGATGGGTAAAGATTTTCTAGACTTGCAAAAGAGATCTGTGGGAAGAGGCATTCTCTCTCTCTCTCTCTCCTGTTTCTAAAAGTTGCAGCAGACGGATGTGACATTTGTACTGGTAACAGTCATTTCAACCACCAAAGCAACTCATGGTAACTTTAAGAGAATCACTAAGTAGCCAATGGGAGCCATGAAGTCAAGGCAGGATTCTTGTGCTATGGGAGAAAAAGTGCCCCAGAGGTACAAGTCCTCTGCAGATGAAAGTCAGAGGTATCCTAACCTCTAAGGTGCCTATTGTAACCTGTTTATGGTAAACCTTTCTGTTGTATGTGGACATCTTTGCAAACCAGTGAGTAGGTAATAACAATCTTTAAAAGCCTAACTACTTCCCAGTACAGTCACCCCTCAGTGTCCATGAATGATTGGTTCCAGGAACTGCAGAGACATGCAAATCTTTGGATGTTCAATTCCCTTCTTTAAAACAATAGAAAATTTATACATAACCTACACATGCTCCTGCATGTTCTAAGTTACCTCTAGATTACTTATGATAAATAAGAATAATAGAAATTGGTGTTATACTGTATTATTTAGGACTAATTGTAAAAAAAAAATCTATACATTTTTAGTACTGTTGCATTTGTTCTTAATATTCCCATCTTTGATTGGCTGAATCTACAGAAACAGAACCCCCAGACGCAGAGGACTGCTTGTACTCCAGGAAACACATTACATGGATCATTTCATTCCTAATGCTCACAGCAAATCGTGATGGTCAAAATGATTAACCCTATTTCTTCAGACAAGAAAGAAAGCAAACCATGGAAGGAAGAAAATAAACACAGGAAGCCAATGGAGGAGCCAGAAGGTGACAAGGGTCCATCAGTGGTGTTTTGGTTTCTCTTCTATAGTTCCAACCCTCAACATTCACAATTAACAACAGCTCCAAGGTGTGACAAGACTACCAGCTGTGGCTCATAACCAGCAAGGTGAGTCTCCTCCCCCTCCTCAACCTCCTAGCTGGTCCTTAGTGTTTAGCATTGCCTAATTACCCTGATTCTGCAATCTGAGAAACAATAATATTCTCTAATGGCTTCTTCCTATAATTCTGTGTAGCAGGTCCCCGCAACAGAAAGTCCTTAATTTTAATTGCATATTGTGTTCTCTTTCTGAGGGCAGACAGATATTTATTCATCCAGCTAATTGTTCCGGAGACAAAGACATGGAACATATCACACCAAATTAAGTGTTTGCTAGTTGCTGTGGCTGGGACTCAGCTTTCCCCTGATTTCCTTTCTGGGAGCTGCTGGGGAAATCTTGGCGTTTATTTTTTTAAACTATTTTTTGGCTCAGTCCACCTATGATTATACAAAGGCCAACAAATCCTGAGTTGTATTATTACTGGTGGTAATAACATGATTAAGACAAATGTATAGATGTGCCAGACATATGTTTTACATAGTATAAGGGGGAGCAGTATTAAAACAGTACTTATGAAGTGCTGTGTGCCAGGTATTTGATTGGGCATGAGGAAAATCAACTTATGACTCTCAGCTTTGCTTTGACTGATGGACATCAAAGAGTGAGGAAGTAAAGACCAAGACTGCATGATATCATGTGGGTTTTGAGCCATGCCAAGGTAACATATAAATACAGGCTTTAAGGCTGCCACAAAGATGGTGAGCCCTTACAACATCACAACACACACATGAGACTGAGGCCAATGTTTTAAATCCTGTTTCATTGACACAGTCACCTTCACGGACATGAAGGGAGTTTTCCAAACATGAGTAGATCAAGTTAACATCAGAATCCAGGTGAAGAGATACTGGTTCTCATACAACTTAGCCCACTCCTCTGCTTTCAAGTGGCAGATGGTGCAAAGTACATCCTGAATACATCTTGGGCCCCTCATCATCTCCCACTCCGATCCACGTGCATACCCATGGCTGAGTGATTTGTTCACCACACCTAAGAGGAGTAAAAGTCCGTGGTACAGGTGAGTGGGAAAAAAAAAAGATGCCCAGAAGCTCTCCATCAGTCTAGTCTCTTTAGTCAATTCGCACTAAGCGCAGCCAGATCCACATGGGTGCGATGCATATGGAGATGTGTCACACAGTTCTTTTACAATCTCCCAGCCCTGAGACAGAGCACCAGTTCAAGACCTATTACAAAGCAGGGCTGTAAGGGAAATGGAGTGGGAATGAAGGTTTGGTTTCCACATCAAGGGAGATGACAGCAGAATACTAGGGAGAGAGGAAAGCACTGAACATCTGTGTAGAAGTTTAGGACATAGAGAAGACAGCACAAGATAAAAATGGTGGGCACAGAGGCCAAGAGGCATCATAATCAAAAGGCCATCAAGTGTCATGTGTGCTGCAGGTGGTATACACATATACGAAATTCACTCAACATCCTTAAATGGTTGGTACATTGGTCCTAATTTTACAGGTGTGGAGAATGACACTCATGGAGGATAAGGCACTTGTTTGGGTCAGTGTCAAGCTTCACTGTCAAGTCTACATTAGTTTGACACAAACACTCATTCTATGAGACAGACAGGAGCTCTACAGAGGAAGACAGCACAGTCACTGATACTTGGGCCAGATGTACCCAAAGGGTTACCTGGCCTTGTGGATCTGGGGTTACTAATAACCCATGTTTCCACTAAGTAGCATGGTTCTAGGTGGCATCATGTCATAGCTCAGATTCCAGGCCCCCACAATGTTCAAAGAGCCAGAACTGTTAGAAAGAGAGAGAGAAGACTTTCTTGTGGACAGAAAATTCCCTGGAGGCAGATGTCAGAATCAAATGGAGTAGCTTATGTTATAAACTGTTGGGGGGAGCCTGGGTGAGGGAGTGAGGGAGGAGGGAAGGAGAGGAGAGAATAAACAGAAGCAGAAAGTAGGAAGGAAACATTTAATGGGCTCAGACTAACAAAATCTGCCAGAGCTGTGGCCTTGCAGAGGGCACTATAAGCTCTCACGCACTGCAATCTCCTTCTGGAAGGTTGTACCTCTGACAGTCTCCTTTCCATCCTGGGAGGAACGAAGCCCTTCTTATTGGTCCTTGAACACTCTTACAACCCACACTTGTGGGCGAGGACTATTTCTTCAAAACGTTTTTAAGATATTGCCGAATATCTTGTCAAGCAAACTCCTGTTGACCTCACCAATAGCATGCAACCACAGGCCTGGTGCTCTCCTACGTGCTTGAGATAATCAGTGAGTGAAAAAATGCTGTACCCTCAGTGTTTACGAACCCCAAAGCCCAGCTGTGAAACCCATAAATCCAGACACACAGGGTGCCCTTTGATGTAGTCAGCTGAGCCCTAGATGGCTGGAAGGTTACAGAGGCCAGTGGTGGAGATAGGGGTCTTCCTGTGGTCAGGCAAACCAACAGAGAACTGGGAACAGAACTTCCTAGACATGAAGAGGGAGCCCACTGAAACATAAGGGCCAACAGTGAGGAATTCCTTCACCATCATGGCCTCTGCCCCCGTGTTACCAAGGCAACACAGTAACACAAATCAGCAATGCAGTAACACCTCCTTTGCAGACTGCATTGTACAAATGTAAATGTTGCTTACCACACTATCCTTCAGGGTGTCCAGGCTACTTTTTATGGGGGTCAGATTTCCTGAAAGAGGCTAGGCCCAGGGTACAGAGGTGTATCTTTACTCCAAATAGAGTTGGTACAGATTTGGGCTCTGACCTGCTTAGAGATCCAGACAGGGCCAGAAGGGAGATGGCTGTGTTTAGCAGGGTGATACTAGGGAAGGACCATGGTTAGGACATTGAGGAGCCAGATTCAAATACTGGCTCTTCTCAACCTAGAGAAGTGCGGTAAGTTACTGACATTCTTTGAACCTCGGTGCTCCGTTCTTTTTTTTTTTTTCTTGTTTTTGTTTTTTTGTTTTTTTCCATTTGTGAAGTGGAGAAAAGGCCAATACATGCCACAAAGAAATGCTGGGAGGAGTAAGAGAGACAGCGTCACTCCAGAGTCAGCCTAAGTCTCAGGCTCCCAGCAGAACTGTGAGAGTCTAGTTCTTTCCAAACCTCTCAACCCTCCCAGGAAATAAACACAGAAACCCAACCCATAGGCTGCCTTTATTCCCTGTGAGCCCTGTGACTGTGATTTGGAGAACAGGTGCTTACTAGTCCATGAGGACACAAGGCAAGAGGAGGGCAGAGTTGACAAGGAGTGTCCCCAGCTCCCACTAGGCAATATAGCCTGTGTGTCCCTATCAGACACAGAGGAGATGGGCATACAGAGAGAAGCCAGCTACTCCATCTCACAGGGATGAGCAGATGGACAAGAAAACACGCTGTAGAGCTGTGAGGCTGGTATGTGTTGGGGAAACAGACCTTAATCTAGGGATGCTCATGAAACATCATTGCAGAGTTCTCTGTGCAGATTCAAGATCAATAATCATGGTGTC